>NW_024070186.1:152325247-152418377 GCF_014754425.2 Oryx dammah | reverse complement strand
TGCCTGTCTTTGCGACCCCTTGGACTGCAGCACGCCAGGCTTCCCTGTCCTGCACTATCTCCCAGAGTTTGAATCTCTGCCATTCTTAAATGGTCTGGCCCAAATAAACTACCTCTGACAGAGTGCTCTGAGCGACTGGATTGCATTAAATGAGAGGAAAAACGAAAGTGGGGTTGGTGCTTCCACAATCAACAGCATGAGATTTCAAACTCATGTCCGTTGAGTCTATGATGCCATTCAACTGTCTCATCCTCTGCTGCCCAGTCTCCTCCTGTCTTGAGTCTTTCCCAGCATCAGGGTCTTTTCTAATGAGTCGGTTCTTTGCATCAGGTGGCCCAAGTATTGGAGCTTCAGCTTCTGCACCAGTCCTTCCAATGAATATTGAGGGCTGATTTCCTTTAGGATTGATCTCCTAAAGAGATCTGGTTTGATCTCCTTGCTGTCCAAGGGACTCTCAAGAGTCTTCTCCAACACCACAATTCGAAAGCCAGGGGGCCTAGCCTTTAGTAAAAGCTCAAGAAGCATTTTGCTGAGCTGGATTTCTCTCCTGCTCTCTTCTTGCTGACTTTTTAAGGCTTAAAGCAGGCATCACCATCTCTAGAAAGCCTTCTGGGATCTTCTCTGCTTGCATAATAATCCATCGTGTTCTGTTCATCTGTTTGTGTGCCTTTGTTGAGGCTATGGAGTTCTTGAGGGTGGGTCCAATGCAGACCTTGGTCATCCCTGTTCCTAGCATGGGGGCTGGCACCTCGAAGTCTTCAGTTTGGCGCTTTCTCGGGAAAACAATGAGTAATGATTTGACAGTCTCCCTGAGTTTCACAATAGACTGGTTCCAAATAGGAAAAGGAGTATGTCAAGGCTGTATATTGTCACCCTGCTTATTTAACTTATATGCAGAGTAATCATGAGAAATGCTGGGCTGGAGGAAGCACAAGCTGGAATCAAGATTGCTGGGAGAAATATCAATAACCTCAGATATGCCGATGACACCACCCTTATGGCAGAAAGTGAAGAGGAACTAAAAAGCTTCTTGATGAAAATGAAAGAGAAGAGTGAAAAAGTTGGCTTAAAGCTCAACGTTCAGAAAACTAAGATCATGGCATCTGGTCCCATCACTTCATGGGAAATAGATGGGGAAACAGTGGAAACAGTGTCAGACTTTATTTTTTTTTTTGGGGGGGGCTCCAAAATCACTGCAGATGGTGACTGCAGCTGTGAAATTAAAAGACACTCCTTGGAAGGAAAGTTATGACCAACCTAGATAGAATATTCAAAAGCAGAGACATTACTTTAGTCTAAGGCTATGGTTTTCCCAGTGGTCATATATAAATGTGAGAGTTGGACTGTGAAGAAAGCTGAGCGCCGAAGAATTGATGCTTTTGAACTGTGGTGTTGGAGAAGACTCTTGAGAGTCCCTTGGACTGCAAGGAGATCCAACCAGTCCATCCTAAAGGAGATCAGTCCTGGGTGTTCATTGGAAGGACTGATGTTGAAGCTGAAACTCCAATACTTTGGCCACCTCATGCGAAGAGTTGATTCATTGGAAAAGACCCTGATGGTGGGAGGGATTGGTAGCAAGAGAAGGGGACGACAGAGGATAAGATGGCTGGATGGCATCACCAACCTGAAGGACATGAGTTTGGGTAGACTCCAGGAGTTGGTGATAGACAGGGAGGCCTGGCGTGCTGCCATTCATGGGGTCACAAAGAGTCAGACACGACTGAGCGGCTGCACTGAACTGAGTGTCACACACTAGATTGTGCCAGGGCTGGACTTCAGACTCTCATGCCAGCTGAAAATCCTTGCCTGGGCACCTACCTGCCCATGAGAAGTTGCAGGAAGCATCTAAGTTCTAGTGAGATCAGGGTGATGGGAAGGAGGAAGAATCTGGGTGGAGAACCAGCCTGCAACTTGCCACCATCCCAAAGCTCCTGTGGGATCTCAGAGACCTGGGTCTTCATTTTTTTGTGTATTTTTGGCCAAGCTACCCTGCTTGTGGAATCTTAGTTCCATGACCAGAGGTCAAATCCAAGCCTTCAGCAGTGAAGCACAGAACGCTAACCACTGGACCACCGGGAAAAATCCCTATTTTTATTTATTTTTAAATTAACCCCCCCCTCAAAAAAACAAACTTTTATTATGTTGGCTTGAGTTTTTAAAATGACTGCCTTATATGCATTAATCATCAGGAGCCCTGATTGTCACGCAGTGACAAGTGATGAGTAATGGCTGGGTGGCTGTAAGAAATTGAAACATTTTGTCCCGAAGTCTGTATATTGTGGCTGGTTCCTTGCAGGGCTCATTGAGTGAGGAAGGTGGAGTGTCCTGGGTACTTTGCACCTGGGTTGGGTGGGCATACGCGCTGTCAGTGGTTGTCCCTATGAACAGCTCTTCACGACTGTGCATCTTACGAAGAGTCCAACTCCTTGAAAATTGGGACATGGAGAAAAATGGGCAAAAAGGGAAATATCAAACAGAACATTGGAAAAGGGGAATTTGTGCTCTGGAAGTGCTCGCTACATTTTTTTTTTTTTTTCATTTTTAGAGTCTTTATTGAATTTTTTAAATAATATTGCTTCTGTTTTTTTTTAATTTATTTTTTTATTGAAGGATGATTGCTTTACAGAATTTTGTTGTTTTCTGTCAAACCTCAGTATGAATCAGGCATAGGTATACATATATTCTCTCCCTCTTGAACCTCCCTCCCATCTCCCTCCCCACCCCACCCCTCCAGATTGATACAGAGCCCATGTTGGAGTTTCCTGAGCCATGCAGCAGATTTCCGTTGGCTATCTATTTTACATACGGTGATGTAAGTTTCCGTGTTACTCTCTCCATACATCTCACCCTCCTCCCCTCTCCCCACGTCCATAAGTCCCTTCTCTATGTCTGTTTCTCCATTGCTGCCCTGTAAATAAATTCTTCAGAGCCATTTTTCTAGATTCTGTATATATGCATTAGAGTACAATATTTATCTTTCTTTTTCTGATTCACTTCATTCTGTATAATAGGTTCCAGGTTCATCCACCTCATCAGAACTGACTCAAATGCATTCCTTTTTATGGCTGAGTAATATTCCATTGCGTATATGTACCACAACTTCTTTATCCCTTCGTCTGTCGATGGACGTCTAGGTTGCTCCCATGTTCTAGCTATTGTAAATAGTGCTGCAGTGAACAATGGGATACATGTGTCTTTTTCAATTTTGGTTTCCTCAGGGTATATGCCTGGGAGTGGGATTGATGGATCATATGGTGGTTTTATTCCTGGTTTTTTAAGGAATCTCCATACTGTCTTCCATAGTGGCCGTATCAGTTTGCATTCCCATCAACAGTGCAAGACTGTTCTCTTTTCTCCACACCCTCTCCAGCATTTATTGTTTGTAGACTTTTTGATAAGGGCCATTCTGACCAGTGTGAGATGATATCTCATTGTGGTTTTGATTTGCATTTCTCTAAGAATGAGCAATGTTGAGCATCTTTTCATGTTTTTGTTAGCCATCTGTATGTCTTCTTTGGAGAAATGTCTGTTTAGGTCTTTTTCCCACTTTTTGATTTGTTTTTCTGTATGAGCTGCTTGTATATTTTGGAAATTAATCCTTTGTCAGTTATTTCATTTGCTTTTATTTTCTCCCATTCTGAGGGTTGTATTTTCACCTTGCTTATAGTTTCCTTTGCTGTGCAAAAGTTTTTACGTTTAATCAGGTCCCACTTGTTTACTTTTGTTTTTATTTCCGTTCCTCTAGGAGGTGGGTCACAGAGGATCTTGCTTTGATTTATGTCATCGTGTTCTGCCTATGTTTTCCTCTAAGAGTTTTATAGTGTCTGGTCTTCCATTTAGGTCTTTAATCCATTTTGAGTTTGTGTATGGTGTTAGGAAATGTTCTAATTTCACTCTTTTACATGTAGCTGTCTAGTGTTCCCAGCACCGTTGATTGAAGAGGATGTCTTTGCCCCGTTGTTTGTTCTTGCCTCCTTTGTTAAAAAGAAGGCACCCATAGGTGCATGGGTTTATTTCTGGGCTGTCTGTCTTGTTCCTCCTACATTTTTGTGGGGGGCATGCTGCACAGCCTGTGGAATCTTGATTCCCTGACTGATCAAGGATCAAACCCGTGCCCCCTGCAGTGGCAGGGTGGCGTCCTAACCCCTGGACCACCAGTGAAGTCCTGCTTCCCATGGGTTGTTTGTACAGCATTCCACTGAAGAACTGGCCATGGGATACTTGAGGGTTTGGCCACCTTGTGATGCTGACCTGGGTGATAGTGGCACCTGGGGTGAGCAGGGACCCAGGTCTCTCAGTGGGTGGGCCAGGCTCATTCCTGGCCTCATGGGTCCTCAAATAAGGTCATCTTCCCATGAAGCTCCGTGAAGCTTGCAGTTCGCTGTCGTTCAGCCACTCAGTTGTGTCCGACTCTTTATGACCCCATGATCTGCAACACGCCAGACTTCCCTGTCTTTCACCATCTCCCAGAGTTTGCCCAAACTCATTCCATTGAGTCAGTGATGCCATCCAACCGTCTCCTCCTCTGTCGTCCCCTTCTCCTCCTGCCTTCAATCTTTCCCAGCATCAGTGTCTTTTCCAGTAAGGCGACTCTATGCATCAGGTGGCCAGGTACTGGTGCTTCAGCTTCAGCATCAGTTCTTCCAATGAATATTCAGGGTTGATTTCCTTTTGGATTGACTGGTTTGATCTTGCAGTTAAGAGCCTTTTCCAGCACTGCAGTTCAAAAGCATCAATCTTTTGGCACTCATACCTTTCAGGAATTTTAAGGAATCAAAACTAATTTAAATATGCTTCAGTTTTAAGATGATATAAAAAAAATTGGGTCAAGAAGAACTTCCTACAGTAACTTAAAGCAAAAACTACCCTGAGAAAGTGTCATGCACTGCAGATACCCTGACAGTGATTGTTCTTTTAAGAATCTTTGGATGGTGAAGACTCAGTGATGGGCAGACAGAAATTAAGATTACTAAGTACTGATTCTGGATACTTTGTTTTGTCCTGGAATTTAGAACAGAGCTGGTTATTAACACAGGGGGCTCAATTTCCTGTAGTTAAAGATGCTTGCTCTCTCAATGCAGGATTTAATGACTTTTTAATAAGGCCTGGAGATCCACAAAGGAAAAAACCTTCTGGCCTGCCTGTTGTGCTTAGAAGTTAATAGCGAGTTTGGACATGTTTTGTTTTATCCCCTACTGTGCTTTCTGTACCTAGGAGTACTCAATAAATATCTTGAGTTTTCTGTTCTATTGAGGGGTGTTAGGTTTGTGGATATGAAATCCAGGATTCTGGAGAGGTTCTTCTGGTTCTGGGTGGCTATTTCTGATAGAACAAAGGGTGTGTCTGCCTTTGAATGGGGGCTGTGTGAAAGAAAAGTTCAGCATATCCTGTGATTAGGCATTTAAGAGATCAGGAATTCTTTATACTTCAGAAATTTTTTATCTAAACCTCATTCCCAACTGGGCATACATAGAGCATCTATAGCTGGACTGCCCACTCTGGTGGCCACTAGCCACTGGGGCTGCTGCTCTTGAAACGTGGGTAGTCTGATGGTGCCTGCAGCCATGAAATTAAAAGACGCTTACTCCTTGGAAGGAAAGTTATGACCAACCTAGACAGCATATTCAAAAGCAGAGATGTTACTTTGCCAACAAAGGTCCATCTAGTCAAGGCTATGGTTTTTCCAGTGGTGATGTATGGATATGAGAGTTGGACTGTGAAGAAAGCTGAGCACCGAAGAATTGATGCTTTTGAACTATGGTGTTGGAGAAGACTCTTGAGAGTCTCTTGGATTGCAAGGAGATCCAACCAGTCCATTCTAAAGGAGATCTGTCCTGGGTGTTCTTTGGAAGGACTGATGCTAAAGCTGAAACTCCAGTACTTTGGCCACCTCATGCGAAGAGTTGACTTACTGGAAAAGACTCTGATGCTGGGAGGGATTGGGGGCAGGAAGAGAAGTGGACAACAGAGGATGGGATGGCTGGATGGCATCACTGACTTGATGGACATGAGTTTCAGTGAACTCCGGGAGCTGGTGATGGACAAGGAGGCCTGGTGTGCTGCAATTCATGGAGTCGCAAAGAGTTGGACACGACTAAGTGACTGAACTGGACTGAATTGAACTGATGTCTCCCAAGAAGACAGACAGATGGCCAACAGGTACATGAAAAAGATGTTCAACATCACTAATTTTTAGAGAAATGCAGATCAAAACTACAGTGAGGTACTGCCTCACAACTGCTCAGAACAGTCATCATCAGAAAACCTACAAATAACAAATCCTGGAGAGTGTGTGGAGGAAAGAGAACCCTCCTACACTGTTGGTGGGAATATAAATTGATACAGCCACTGTGAAAACAGTATGAAGGTTCCTCAAAAAACTGGAGTTGCCATGTATGATCTAGCCATCCCACTCCTGGACATATACCCAGACTCTAACCTTAAAACTCTAATTCTAAAAAGATACACACACCCTTATGTTCACAGCAGCACTATTGACAATAGCCAAGACATGGGAAAAACCTAAATGTCCATCAAGAGATGAATGGATAAAGAGAGGTGGTATATCTATTCAATGGAGTACTGCTCAGCCATCAAAAGGAATGAAATAATGCCATTTGCAGCAACATGGATGGACCTGGAGACTATCATATATTTAACCTTTTCACTTTTTAAAAATGTAGCTACTAGAGAATTTAAAATCATGTGTTTTATTGAGTAGCCCTGGTGAAAGGAAAGGGTTCTCCTTTATCTTCCCAGGACCACCTGCTGGAATAGGTGTTGGTGGTCGTGGTTTAGTTCCTAAGCTGTGTCTGACTCTTGTGACCCCATGCACCTGCCAGGTTCCTCTGTCCATGGGATTTTCCAGGCAAGAATACCAGAGTGGGTTGCCATTTCCTTCTCCAGGAGATCTTCCTGACCCAGGGATCAAACCCAGGTTTTCTGCATTGCAGGCAGATTCTTTACCTACTGAGTCGCCGGGGAAGCCCAGGGTAAGTGGAGTCTCTCTTATTTAAGGAATCTCTTAGTTCTGATGGGCTGTCTGAAGTGTGTTTTGAAGCCAGGATGTGGGGAAAATGACAGTTTGAAAGGAGAGTGACTTACAAATGGTGCATTTTCATAACCAGCTCCCTGGAAGGACAGAGGAATTTTCTCTGCAGCAGGATTAGTTAAGCAAATATAGATGATCAGGTAGACACGATACCAGCACCTATTATGAATAATAATGGCTCTGCACATTTAATTGCCTGACTTCCTTCTAAAAGCTTAAGAGTAAAGAAGAGTAATCACAGGAACCCTAAAATAGTTTCAGAAAAACTAATCAAGAGCCTGGAAGCAGCAGAAAAGGAAGGGTGGTACAGCATGGGGAGATGAGATCTCATGCCTCGCTATGTCGTATCTGTAATGGTCCGTCAGTATCAGGCTGTTCGTGCGGGGGCCTCCTGGACTGTGCCTGGTTGTAGCTGGTCCAGAGAGATATTTCTCTCATCTCTGCTCCTGCTCCATCACCAGAATAATTGGTTCGTCCTTGCATCATTAAATCGCATTTGGAAAATGAACTTCATGCCTATTTACATGGCCTGCCGTTGGTTTCATGTTTGTTTCCCTTGCTGCCCCTTGCTGATTTGTTTCCTCTGATGGATGCCAAAATCCTTGCAAGGAGAGACCTCGTTTTACAAGTTTAAATCCTGTGTTGTTGAACAGAAAATACATATTCAGTTTGTTAATGGCTATAGTTAGTGGTTCATTAAAAAAAAAAAAAAAGCAGATCATTCATTTGGCTTCTCATTTGTATTTCCCCTTCTTGCCCCGCTCTCTCCATTTCTTTCACCCTTTCTCTCCTTGCTTTTTTTTTTTTTTCTTCTAAGGTATAGGTCACATGGAGAAGTCCTAAAAAAATGTGTGTTCAGATGGCCTGTCTGCACCTTAAAACACACACACACACACACAAAACAATAAAGCCTCGCCTTCACTGAGTGTCACTTATTTATTTTTTATTTGACCACCTCTGCCCTTCCTTCTGCATAGCCTCCTGGCGCTAAGGCAGCCCCCAGGGCTGGAAGGCACTCACGTGGTACCCAGTGGCTGGCTCACAGCACAGCCTTGGACAAGGGCCAGACCCAGACTTGGAGCTGGGCAAGCAGTAATGCACCAGGGAGCTGACTGGAAGGAGGCCCGGGGTGGAGTCCCCACGGGCTCAATGGAGGCCTGGTTTTACTTAAGATATTCCAAACAGTGAAGGGGGAGTAAACAGTCCGCTAATTAAATCTGGAGGTGGCTGCAAACCTGGAGGTGTTGCAAAGCCCTCTGCACACAGAGGACGTTGGGAAAACACACGGAGCCGTGCAAAGGTGAGGCCAGGCTTGGGGAGATGAGATTCTGCCTGGAAAAGTACAAGCCGCCATCTGGAGAGAAATTAGCCATTGGAAGCGCGCTCTGTGGGGCGTAAGTCAGTGGCGCTGTAATTGACTCGGAGCCAGAACTGTGAAGTTCTGTTTCTTGTTCTTGATAGTCAGTAGTAATCGTTTATTTTTTTAACCCCTGAATTTATGACTCCGGGGTCGGGCTAGTCCTGCTGTGTTTATAAGGCTCAGCCTTAAAGGTAAACTGATAAGAAGGGTATTCCTCCAAACTCCTTTGCCCGTCTGCTTCCATTTTATTACGCCCTGGACCCCGAGGGTGGCCAGGGGTCCAAGATCTTGGAGGATGGGTCTGGGAACTGGAGTGTGGCTGACCAGCTGGTGGGGGCAGCTGCCTGCTCAGTGTGGATCAAGACGTGCCCTGCTTCTGGGTGTGTGTCCACCAGGAGGGATCCTGCAGTTGGTCTCTGGGGTACCCGACGGTTAGTAGGTTTATGGTTCTCCAGCCTTCATGGCCCTGCTGCTTCCTAGGAACCCTGTAGTCACATACACACATGCTGTAGTGCTCTGAGCCGGCTTCCATTTGCCAGTTTGAAAACCTGCACTCATTTTTTAAAAAAATGTGGGATCTTAGTTTTCCGACCAGGGATTGAACCCAAGCCCCCTGCAGTGGAAGTACAGATTATATTAACCGCCAGGGAAGCCCCCAAAACTACACTCTTATGGTGGAAAACAGGATTGCCTCGAGGGTAAAGAGCAGCGATCTGGGCAGTGAGATGTCTGTTCGTGTCTCTGTGCGATTTTGGCCAAGTCGTTTCATTTCTCAGCCTCAAATTCCTTATCTGTAAAATGGCCCCCGAAGGTTAAAGAGATGTAGATAGAGACCTTTGCTTGGGAGTGGACTTCAGCTGCGAAAGTCTTTCATGTCCCTGAACTAACTATAGGTCATCTTCAGAACCTCTTCACTGGGAGTTCAGAGGCGACCCCAGCAGGTAAGGGTGCCCTGGGAGATGGCACTGACCCAGACAAGAACTGGGATAGAAAGGGTGACGTCAGGCCCAGTGGGGCCGACGCAGGACTTGTTCAGTCGCTACGTCGTGTCTGAAATCTTTGTGACTCCCTGGACTGCAGCACGCCAGGCCTCCCTGTCCTTCACCGTCTCCCTGAGTTTGCTCAAACTCGTGTCCATTGAGTTGATGATGCCATCCACCCATCTCCTTGTCTTTCGCCCCCTTCTCCTCCTGCCCTCGGCCTTTCCCAGCATGACACAGGATGGAGGTTCACATTTGAGTGTTCTGATATGGTTGCTTCATTGCCAAATTATCTTCTTGCCTTCCGACATGCTAGAGTAAATAAACGTTTGTTGGGGGTTTACGAAGGCAGTGACAGGTCCTTACTTAAGCAAAAATCCTGACCAGTAAAATGATGATGGGGGTGTCTGAAACTGCCGGGCCCGCAGAGGGTCGAATCTGCCCTCTGAGAGCGAATTGCCCTGGCTCTGGTGGGTGCTCCCTTGAGAAGGAAGAGGCTTGAAAGAGGCTTTCCATGGAATTGCAGGAGGAGAGGTGACCAGGTTGGAGGCTATAGGCGTAGAGTTTATGAACACGTCCGCAGTGCGGTTTTGCAATGCCTGTTACTCTGTCCTTTAAAGAGGAACTATTCCGGGGAGAGGAGCATTGTTGGATGGCTGACCTAATTTGTTTCCTCTGTTTCCTTCTGGCCTGAACTGGGCAGGTGGCCCTGACCCACAAGGTCTTAGACCGGCTGAAAGGAAATCCATTTGCTGATAGAGAAGATACACTGTGAGATAAAGAAGGGAATGTTTTGCTGACAGCTTCCTCCTCTGACTCTGGCTCTAGTCAAGGTATAATGAACTGGCGACTGGACCACACTCCTTCAGCTTCTGAAATCTTACCCTTGGAACTCCAAGTAGCCCATAATTGTTCTCTAATTGTTTTATGTGCATTTGTTTTCTCTCCCTCATTCTAATCCTGAGGACCCTTTGTGAACAGAATTCAAGACTATTTTCCACCATGATTGGACTCAATAAATACCTGGCTGAAGACTTAAAGAGGAGTTTAATTTCCATAATTCATATTCTTCCTGTTTCCCAAAATGACATGATAAATATAACTTTTTCTGTGTGTGTGTGTGTGTGTGTGTGTGTGTGTGTGTGTGTAGTTGCGGGGC
Source organism: Oryx dammah (assembly GCF_014754425.2). NCBI lineage: Eukaryota > Metazoa > Chordata > Mammalia > Artiodactyla > Bovidae > Oryx > Oryx dammah. The sequence goes on along the minus strand of NW_024070186.1, from coordinate 152,407,827 downwards.
TTGTGGGGTTCTAGTTCCCCGAACAGAGATGGAACAAATGCTCCCTGAAGTGGAAGTGTGGAATCTTTAGCCACTGGACCACCAGGAAATTCCCAGAATATTATGACATTTTATCTGAGGAAATGTCTTAACTAAAAGTTGATATACTTAGTGCACTGGTATTCCTGCCAACTCTGGAGAAAATATCTTTATTGATCATTGCCCACTCCACGTCCCCTTTCAGTCTCTACTGTCCCTAGTTACCTATTTCTGTGAGTGAATGACTGTTGATGTCTAAATACTGAGGCCTCATCCACCCCTTTTTGTGCTCAGTTCAGTCGCTCAGCTGTGTCCAACTCTGCGACCCCACGGACTGCAGCACTCCAGGGTTTCTTGTCCATCACCAACTCCTGGAGTCCACCCAAACTCAAGTCATGTGTCGGTGATGCCATCCAGCCATCTCGTCCTCTGTCGTCTCCTTCTCTTCCCGCCTTCAGTCTTTCCCAGCGTCAGGGTCTTTTGCAGAGCCTCAGTTCTTCACCATCAGGTGGCCAAAGTATTGGAGTTTCAGCTTCAGCCTCCAGATGTTTTTCTGGAACTCTGTTGCTTTTTCCATGATCCAGCGGATGTTGGCAATTTGATCTCTGGTTCCTCTGCCTTTTCTAAAACCAGCTTGAACATCAGTGAATATTCAGGACTGATTTCTTTTAGGATCACTGGTTGGATCTCCTTGCAGTCCAAGGGATTCTCAAGAGTCTTCTCCAACACCATGGTTCAAAAGCATCAATTCTTTGGTGCTCAGCTTTCTGTATAGTCCAACTCTCACATCCATACATGACGACTGGAAAAACCATAGCCTTGACTAGACAGACCTTTGTTGGCAAAGTAATGTCTCTGCTTTTTAATATGCTGTCTAGGTTGGTCATAACTTTCCTTCCAAGAAGTAAGCGTCTTTTAATATCATGGCTGCAGTCACCATCTGCAGTGATTTTGGAGTCCCCTTCCAAAAAAAAGTCTGTCACTGTTTCCACTGTTTCCTCATCTATTTGCCATGAAGTGATGGGACCAGATGCCATGATCTTAGTTTTTTGAATGTGGAGTTTTAAGCCAGATTTTTCACTTTTTTCACGTTCATTAAGAGGTTCTTCAGTTCCTCTTTACTTTCTGCCATAAGGGTGGTGTCATCTGTGTATCTGAGTTTATTAATATTTTTCCTGGCAATCTTGATTCCACCTTGTGCTTCATCCAGCCCAGCATTTCACATGATGTACTCTGCATATAAGTTAAATAAGCAGGGTGACAATATACAGCCTTGATGTACTCCTTTCCCGACTGGGAACCAGTCTGTTGTTCATGTCCGGTTCTAACTGTTGCTTCCTTACCTGCATATAGGTTTCTCAAGAGGCAGGTCAGGTGGTCTGGTATTCCCATGTCTTGAATAATTTTCCACAGTTTGCTGTGATCTACACAGTGAAAGGCTTTGGCATAGTAAATAAAGCAGAAGTAGATGTTTTTCTGAAACTCTCTTGCTTTTTCAGTGATTCAGGAGATGTAGGCAATTTGATTTCTGGTTCTTCTGCCTTTTCTAAATCCAGCTTGAACATCTGGAAGTTCACAGTTCACGTATTGTTGAAGCCTGGCTTGGAGAATTTTGAGGATTACTTTGCTAGCATGTGAGATGAGTGCAATTGTGTGGTAGTTTGAGCATTCTTTGGCATTACCTTTCTTTGGGGTTGGAATGAAAACTGACCTTTTCTAGTCCTGTGGCCACTGCTGAGTTTTCCAAATTTGCTGGCCTATTGAGTGCTGCACTTTCGCAGCATCATCTTTGAGGATTTGAAATATCTCAACTGGAATTCCATCACCTCCACTAGCTTTGTTCATAGTGATGCTTCCTAAGGCCCACTTGACTTTACATTCTGGCTCTAGGTGAGTGATCATACCATTGTGGTTATCTGAGTCATGAAGTGAGAGATGACTGGAGTAACAGGCGAATTTGGCTTTAGAGTACAAAATGAAGCAGGGTTTGCTTACAGAGTTTTGCCAAGAGAACGCACTGGTCATAGCAAACACCCTCTTCCAACAACACAAGAGAAGACTCTACACATGGATATCACCTGATAGTTAATACTGAAATCAGATTGATTATATTCTTTGCAGCCAAAGATGGTGAAGCTCTATACAGTCAGCAAAAACAAGACCAGGAGCTGACCGTAGCTCAGATCATGAACTCCTTGTTGCCAAATTCAGACTTAAATTGAAGAAAGTAGGGAAAATCACTCGACCATTCAGGTATGACCTAAATCAAATCCTTTATGATTATACAGTGGAAGTGACAAATAGACTCAAGGAGTGAAATCTGATAGAGTGCCTGAAGAACTATGGACAGAGGTTCCTGACATTGTACAGGAGGCAATGATCAAGACCATCCCCAAGGAAAAGAAATGCAAAAAGGTTGTCTAAGGAAAATAGCTGGGAAAAGAAGAGAAGCTAAAGGCAAAGGAGAAAAGGAACGGTATACCTGTTTGAATGCAGAGTTCCTTGTGTGCTGGGAAGCTTAGTTATCTCTGTTTGGGGCTCCCCATCTCTGCTAGATTAGTCCTGCCGTGTGTCTATCAACCACAGCCCCCCTGGCTGTTGAATGAACAGAGAGGAGCCTCAACTCTGTGTAGACGATGGAGACATTTCCTTGGGGGAGAATTTCTTTCTGAAGGATTGTGATGGGTTTGGTCAGAGACTTGGGCAGTGGGAGAGTGTGGACCACCAGGAGCTTAAGAGGGTGGAGACTGGGAGATGTGAGACAGGGGAGATTTCAGTTTGGGATTGGGCTTGGTGACCTCTGAGATCATTTTGGTATCCTCAGGCTTTGTGATAAGTGGCAGGGTGGGGCAGTGGTGGGGATAAGTCACTGACAAAGTGATTTCCTTCTGGGAGTGTCTGCACTTGCCCAGGAGTCATGACTAAGGTTTGGGTGAGTCAGCTCTGAGATCCATCAGGGTAAAGGGGGAAATGGCAGAAATGCCTGCTGTTTGCTTATGAGATCTGCATGCTCTTTGTTTTTATTTTTTAATTTAGTTTTTAACTTTTGTATTGGAGCATAGCCCATGAAGTGTTAGTTTCAGGTGTACAGCAAAATGATTCAGTTATACATATATCTATTCCTTTTCAAATTTCTTTTCCCATTTAGGTTACTGCAGAGTACTGAGCGGAGTTCCCTGTGTTATACAGCAGGTCTGTGTTGGTTATCTCTTTCAAATATAGCAATGTGTACACTGCGTGCTCTTTGAATGCTTTATTCCTCTTTGTTTTGCTCTTAGTAGTTTCTCAATAACTTTGTTATTTAAGTAATAAACTGTAGCTTTAAATTGCCTCTGCCAGGAGTCATTAAGACCCTTTAGTTTTAAAACTTTGCACTAGAGTCTTGCCTGGCAAATCCCATGGATGGAGGAGCCTGGTGGGCTGCAGTCCATGGGTCGCTAGGAGTTGGACACGACTGAGCAACTTCACTTTCATGCATTGGAGAAAGAAATGGCACTCCACTCCAGTGTTCTTGCCTGGAGAATCCCAGGGACGGGGGAACCTGGTGGGCTGCCGTCTATGGGGTCGCACAGAGTCGGACACGACTGAAGCGACTTAGCAGCAGCAGAAGTTGTAAATATGGCGTAAGTTTCCTGCCAATGTTGAGAGGCAGGTAGCCTTCCGAAAGAGGCTTATAATTTAGGTTACACCCACCCTCCCTTTACGAAAACTTGGCTTTCTAGAAAATGCCTCTGTCAGCACGAGATCATTCCAGTGGGTGTAAGAGGAGTCTCAGTTGAAAGTGAGGCCAGGGACACCAGACTTCCGGGTTAACAAGGGCAGGAGGTGTGAGGAATTTGGGGGGTGGGTGTGTATTGCTGGGGAGAGCTTCGAGCTTGAGGTTCTTCCAGGGTGACTTCATCTGAGCTGGAGTGTGTCAGATGGATTCTCTGCGCTGGAAGCCTTTTTCTGAGGTGTCTCCTCCTGAACGGGTGGCCTGGACATCTTTGGAAATTCTTAAAGGCTTGACTCAAGATCAAGAAATGCGGAGACCACAAAGCTTTTGAGATCCCCACAGAGATGCTGTGAAGGTAAAGCACACGATGAGCTCTGTGACCCCCAGACTCACCGGAAGGATTCCCTCCTATGGCCTCGAGGTCTGAGAAGCATCATCAGATTGTCTGAGAAGGAAGGGCAGTCATGGGCCCCCCCTGTAGGACTTCTTGCCAGGTGGTCTAGTAAGCAGTTCTGTCTCTATTCCCATTGACTTAACAGGCTCAGAAGGTCTTTACTTTGCTAAATGAACTCGACTCTTAGAACCCCCGACCACGGACAAAATAGTTTACTGTCGGCTGGTCTAGAAGGTTCTCGAAGTTTCTGCGATACTCTGTGCATTCAGCAGAGTCAGTGAAACAGCTGATTGGGCCTTTGAGCTCATTTGGTTGTGCTGCCTGCTCTGCTCTGCCACCAGGGGCTTCCCATCCCTCCTCCTTCAGCCTGTTGCTGCAAGAACACGGATCTGGTCCTGTTTGGTAACTTACCTGCCTGGGCCCAGTGGTGTCACATGGGCGTCACCTCTGCCAGCTGGGCCTAAAAGCTCAGTTTGGTGGTCAGGGCCCAGGTGATGAGGTCAGGCAGACCAGGTTCAGAGTTACCAGGTGATGAGGTCAGGCCGACCAGGATCACTTGGGTGAGCTGTTTACCATCCCACCCCTCAGATACTGTCTTCATCGGGAAGATGGATGGTGATGAGTCCCTGGTGTCAGGAGTCGGGATTAAGAACACAGCTCTGAGACCAAGCTGCCCAGGTTTGAATTCGCGCCATGACTGCGAGCTGTGTGATTTGGGGCAGGTCATTTGACTCTGCCTCAGTTGGCTCATCTGTAAAATAGGATTGTTGGGGGGAGTAAGTGACTCCTCCCAGATATGGACCTTAAGTGGTGCGTAAGTTTTTGCTCTAATGAATTACAGGATCAAATGGAGTATAAAACACTTGGGCAGAGTGTGGGCTCAATGCATTTTAGACCATTTGCTTATTAATCTTGGCAGAGAATGAACTCTGATTATAGTTCACAATTTTACACTGGATTATCCATTTTCCTTTTGGAAAGCTCTCAGAATCAAACCCATCACCAGCAAAAGGAGGGAAATCTTGGTGCTCACTGCCATGTAGCAAGGGAAGAGCACTGGGCTGTGGAGGTAGACAGAATCGACTTTTGAGTCCTGGTTCCGGTATTGACTCGCCATGGACTTTGACCCTGAGTCTTAGGTTTTTTTATCTGAGCAATGGGAATTAGGATGCCAGGATGGGAAACTGGGTATGTATTACTGTCTCTGTTTTATTGGTGAACAGAGAGGTTCAGAGATTTGCCCACAGTCACACAGTTAGCCTAGAAGCTCTTTGGACTGTGTCCAGGGTTGTCCCAGAGTCCTTCATGCCCTTGCTGTGAAATAATGGTCTTTCCCCCTCATTTTCAAAGTTCAGACATTTTCCTTGAAGGAGTCTTAACTGGATGGTTCATGTGACTTGTCCTTAGTTGAGAAGAAATGCATTGTGTTCCTGTAAACATCTCTTAATTGCACTGTTTGGAATTTTTTCTGCAAAAGTTCATGAACTATTCAGTTCATTAAGCTATACTTAGTGAAAATTGCACCTATTAAAGTTTGAGGGTGCCCTGTTTTATGTCTTGGTGCTGTAGTCCTGTTGTTTGATTACGTTTGTAGAAAGAAAATAAATATAACAGATGTTTTATTTGATTTAGTTCCTTTGGTTGGGACTTTTGGTAGGGTGAGAAAAGTTGAAAAGGAAACCCTTACTTTGCAGAGGAGTTACTGCTGTTCAGAAACATGATGTTGGGTGCCAGGACAATGCTGTATAAACTCTGAATGGTGATGGTCTACTGAGAATGATCAAGTATGTGCTAAAATTTTAAAATTTGCTCTACAGATGGATGGGGAATTATAGCAATTGTGAAACTGATTAATTTCTTAGCAATTAGAGTTAAATGAGTAATTTCTGAACAATTCGAGTTAAATGATTAATTTCTGAACAGTTAGAGTTCTTACTCACCTTTACTTCTTAGAGGCTCAGTTGCCCTTTGTGTTTCTTTTTTTTGTTTGTTTGTTTGTTTTTTCCCTTAGTGTTTCACATCATGCTTTGGGATGTGAAAGCCAAGGCTCACAGAGGGCAGGTAATTTGCCCAAGGTCACACAGAACTGAGTACTGGAGCCTTCTGTTTTCTGGAATTCCAGAATATGAACTTTAAGAAAAACTCTAGAAACTGTTTTTTTTTTGGGGGGTGGGTGGGTGGGAAGAGGGGCTAATTTAGACTAAGACTTCCAGCTTGGTATTTTGCTAGCTTTCTCTTATTTCTGGTTATCTGGCCATAAAATAGAAAGCCAGCCTCATTAATAATTTTAGAACGAGTATTTCTTTTTCAGAGATGGTGGCAGAGTTGAGGTAATTAAGAGTCAATCTAGCAGTCTGTTCCTTCCTAAGAAGTTCAGGAATAAGCAAGCATGAAGCCCTCTGATGTGTGTGTTCGTGTAGTTTGGAAGGAGAGGAAGCAGGCATGTATCGTTTATTAAGCACCTGCTCTGTGGTGGGCTGTGTTCTCGCTCTCATTCTCTGTGTAAACCCCTGGTATTAGTGAGGTGTGGGTCCTTTCCAGGATTTCTTGTCTCATTATGAAACAGGTGTTCCTTCAGCCATGCAGAAGGCAGCAGGAGCCTGGGGACTTTTTAATTGGTCCAGTGCAGGGAGTTGGTGGGTGAAGCAGGTCTTGAATTCATCTTCTGGTTCCAAGACCAGAGTTCTCTCTCCTGCCCCACAGCTTATGTTACATAATGTTTCTTTATGTCTATGTGCAATATAAATCTCTAGTTGGACGGCTGGGAAGTGCTTTTGGCTGGCTTTGTCGCTTCAGCTCTCTGAAAGGAATGGCTTTCACAAACACAGATAGGGATTTGGATTTTCACGTTGTGATCATTCATATTCCAGAAGTGGGAAAGGTCATTCCCATGAGAATTCCACGAATCCCCTGAAGCGGTGGTCCGAAATGAGTTGGCTTGCCCTAGGATGGTCACATTTTTTTCTTTTTTTTGATATTTAATACCACACATACCTTTTTTTAAAGAAAAGTTTCATGAATGAAAAGGTCGAAGTCGAAAGAAAGGCAAAATAAAACCTCACCCACAAACTCATCATTCTTTGTTTTTTTTTTTTTTAATTGAAGTATATTTGATGTCCAGTGTTTCAGATGTACAGCAAAGTGATCAAGTTATGTATGAAACTCATTTTTTTTTACTTGATTTAAAAAAAAAATAATTGATTTTATTTACTTATTTTTCTTTCGGCTGGGCTGGGTCTTTGTTGCCGCACGCAGGGGCTGTTCTTTGCTGTGGTACTTGGGCCTCTCATTGCAGTGGCTTCTCTTGTGGGGCACACGCTCTAGAGGGTGCTGGCGTCAGTAGCTGTGGTCCGTGGGCTTAATTGCTCCATAGCATGTGGGATCTTCCCAGACCAGGGTTTGAACCTGTGCCTCCTGCATTGGCAGGCAGAGTCTTATCCACCGAACCACCAGAGAAGTCCAAACTCATTATTCTTAAAAAGCTTTTGCTAGTGTTTCTTTCTTCTTTTATTTGGTGTTGTATAATGAAATAACATTTAGCGTGTTAACTATTTTGAACCTTGTTCCATTCACACTGTCGTGCACCCGGCACCACCATCCATCTCTAAAACTTTTTCATCTTCCCAAACTGAAACTACATCCCCCTTAAACCATAGCTCTGCATTTCTCCTGCCCCCTAGTCCCTGGCAACTACCATTTTATTTTCTATATCTACGAGCTTGGCTGTTCTAGATACTTCATGTAAGTGGAATTGTATAGCAAGTGTCTTTTTGAGACTGGCTTTCACTTAGCATAATTACATCTGTGTTGTAGCGTGTGTCATCATTTCCTTCCTTCAGGGCTGAATAATATTTCATTGTATGTGTGTGTCACATTTTGTTTATCTATTCATCTGATGATAGACAGTTTGTTTTCATATCTTGACTCCTGTGCATGCCTCACGCTGGTACAAACATTATGTACACATATCTGTACACATATCTGTCTGAGTCCCTACTTTCAGTCCTTTTGAGTAGATAGGTACTCAGAACTGAATTGCTGGATCATTCATGATAATTTTCTGTTTAATTTTTTGAGGGACTCCACATTGTTTTCCACGACGGCTGCACTAATTTACATTCCCATCAGCAGCGCGCAAGGCGTCTGATTTCTGAAGTGATATCTCATTGTAATTTTGATGTGTGTTTCCCTAACAATCAGTGATATTGAGCATATGTTCATGTGTTGTTAGTGTTTACAATATTATTATTATTTGACAATATTATTGTTAGTGTTTATCCTTCCAAGTGTTTACTTTGGCATTTGTTTCTCTCTTTTTTTTTCCAGAATGTAATCATAGTCTATGCAAAACTATGTTTGAAATACTCTGTATTTTCCACCAACTGTCATCATCAATAGGTCTAGACTTGCAGCAAAAGTGCACATCCACCCAGTTAGTGCTGTATTTCGTGATGATTTTCACCACCCCAAACTCTTCTCCTCAGGAAAGCCAAGATCACTGGAATGTTAGCAGTTATCTGTCAGTAGGACCACGGGGCCCTGTACATGGTAAATGTTCTTCTGGATTCCAAGTAAAGGCTCTGAGGTTTATTTTGCAGTGGAAGGGGTCTTAGGACAAGTTTTAATTTTTCCTTCGATCCAGACTCCTGGAAAGTTTGCAGACAGCCTGTCTGTGACGTGTATGACCTCATAACTCGGACCCTTCAATGAACAGGTTAATTGGATTGCCTTGATTTCTAAATAGAGAATAGTGTTGAAGGGTGAGCACACCCTTCTCTCCTGTGGGTCTAAACTTCCTTTTATCTTTTCTTTGGAATCTTTAGAGCATTTTTTATAGAGACAATGTTCTGGGGTTTACTTTCCCAGGCCATCCCTAAGGACCAGGGAACCTACATGTCAATTCACATGTAAGACATGCTGGAAAGATCAGACTGATGGAGTTTGCAGCTGGCCTGCTCCATCCCTGTGACCGTCCCACACCACCACGCCCAGGTTTCCTCATCCATAACATGGGGATAATATCTGCCAGCATGCACTGTTGTGGGGGAAAAGGAGTGAACTGATTAATCAGTGGATTAGTTCCTAAGCCACAAATTTGGTGGTTTAAAACAGCACCAATCTCCCTCCCAGTTCTGGGAACTGGAAATCCAAAATCAGGCTCACTGGGTAAAAATCCAAAATTAGGCTCACTGGGTAAAAATCAAGATTGTTGGTCCCGGGCACACTTTCTCTAAGACTCTAGGGGAGAACCTGTACCTCACTTCTCCCAACTTCGGGTGACTGCCCGAATTCCTTGGCTTGTGGCCGCATCACTCCTATCTTTGCTTCTGTGTACGCTCTCTTCTTGTAGCTATGAATCTCCCTATGAGTTTCCATATTTTTAGGATTACCATGACTGCATTTTGGTTAAGACCCTTAACTGTATCTCTTGACATGTAAGGTAATATTCACAGGTTTTGGAGATTAGGGTTTGGGACTGTCTAAGGGGACATTTTTTAGCCTTCCACAATCAGCAAAAATAGTAACGGTATTCTCCACCAGTGATTTTGTGTGATTGGGACTGTCTTAAAGTTTCTTACGTGGGTCATCTGAGATCACAGGGTGGGTCAGGGAACAGTTGTGGCCTTAACCCCCACCCTGAACCATTTCAGCCTCTGGCATAGTGCCTGGCAGAAGACAGGAGCCCAGTACCTGAAAGCTTACTGTATTTCCAGTAATTTTCTGCTACACTCTGCTGTCTCTCATTCAGTTTTATTCTAATAACCCTTCTTTTTTAAAAAAATAGTAATTAATTTGTTTTTGGCTGGGCTGGGTCTTCATGCCGCCCAGGCTCTGTCTCTAGTTGTGGCGACCGGGGGCTACTCTCTGGTTGCGTGCGTGGCCTTCCCATTGCAGTGGCTTCTCTTGTTGCGGGCACAGGCTTTAGGGCACGCGGACATCAGTAGCTGAAGCACGCGCGCTCAGCAGTTGCGCGCCCAGGCTCTGGAGCACAGGCCCAGTAGTTGGGGGGCACGTGGGCTCAGTTGCTCCGCGGTTTGTGGGATCTTCTTGGATCAGGGATTGAACCCGTGCCTCCTGCGTTGGCAGGCGGATTCTTTACCACTGAGCCACCAGGGAAGCCCTGTCCATCTTTTCTTCTTCTTCTTTTTCAATCACGGAGGACTGCAGTTATGTTGGTACCAATAGTGTGTTGAGTTTTGCAGGGTTGAGCTTGGGATCCACAGCTCTGATGAGACAAGAGCACACGATGTCAAATATGGGTTAATCACACCTGGGCATTAGTAGCTCCCTTCCTTTGGCACCCACGGGGACGTTTCAGTGGAGCCAGTGGAGACCTCTTGTGGGACACAAACCCGTGTCTTTCCCAGCATTCCTGAATATGTTTTCACCTGCTCAGTGAATCTTACCTTGGATTGTGGCCATGATTGGGAGCTCAATGTTCATTTTTCTTAAATCACTTGTTTCATGGAGATTTTCCCAGTTCCGATTCTAGTTTTACTCTGTAGGAATGGGTGTTGCTCGCATTATGTGCTGGAATGTATGTAGTGGCGGAGGTTTGATAGCCTGCAGAGTTGCTGATTTCACACTGTCTCTTCTGATTTTAGAAGCGGTTCCCTAGGTTAATACAACAAGCAGGTGTTTATTGCATGCCAGGCTCTGGGGGGCTTGCCAGTGGAACTCCTAAGCCGAGTGCGTGCTACTGCTAAGTCGCTTCAGTCGTGTCCGACTCTGTGCTACCCCGTAGACGGCAGCCCACCGGGCTCCCCCATCCCTGGGATTCTCCAGGCAAGAACACTGGAGTGGGCTGCCATTTCCTTCTCCAGTGCATGAAAGTGAAAAGTGAAAGTGAAGTCGCTCAGTCGTGTCCGACTCTTTGAGACCCCATGGACTGCAGCCTACCAGCCTCCTGTGTCCATAGGATTTTCCAGGCAAGAATACTGGAGTGCGGTGCCATCACCTCCTCCAGAAGTGCTGAGTAGAGGTGGAATAAAGCGTTGATCGTAATCTTCAGCAGTGGAAGCCCAGGTTGAATGGGCATCAGAGCCTGATTTAACAAGAGACCTTGTTAAAGCACAGATTGCTGGCTCAGAGACTGTGATTTAGCAGGTCTGGGGTGGAGGGCAAGAATTTTGATATTGATGCTGCTGATCCAGGGACCACACTTTGAGAACCACTGTGCATGGGAGTCATGGATGACAGACCGTCTAACTCAGCTTGGAGGTCGGAAGGGCTTCCCAGAGGTGGAAGGGGTTCAGCTGGCCTTCGAAGGATGGGTTGGATTTTCCTAGATGGAGAAAAGAAGAGGGGGCATTCCAGGGAAGCGCAGTGTGTGTGGCAGGGTAGGGAATGGAATGCCAGGTCATGATTTTGGAAGGGTGGCCCATGGGTGAAGCATGAAGAAAGATGCAAAGACTGAAAACAAATTCCTGTGCCGTTGGAGCCAGCGTAGACCCCTTGAAGGGTCTTTTTTTGTTCTTGTTCGAGGGCAGAGGGATCTTACGTTTCTGTAAAAGTGCAGTCATGTCTGCGGAAAGCTAAGTGCCTGTTGGCGAACCTGACGAGGTCCTTCCATCCACTTCTGTGTCAGTATCTCGAAATGGGTTTGGAGGCTCTGCAGGTACACGTGTGATAAGAATAATGAGGGTTGGAGGCAAGAAATAATGTGGCTGTATCTCTCTTTCCATCTCTCCCGACATGGGACACAAGCTTTCCACTTGAACAAAATCAGCTTTGTTCTGTGATTCCCTCCCAACCCCCTGCCAGCTTCAGGCCCTAGGAGGCCTGTTTCTTTCAGAGTGGGCAACTCAGCCCCAGGGGTGGGGACCACACTGAGACCTACAGGCAAGGGCTATGCATTTCACATCCTGGAGGATTCCGGGACTGTGGTTGCATCAAGATTGAATCTTTTTACTTTCTTTCTACCTTGTAACACTTTCAGTCTGCATTCCTGACCCTGTGTATTGGTAGCTCACCTTTAGAACCTCAGAAGCAAGAACCTGGAATTTGCAAATTTTCTTGTTCAACCAGTTTGGTTGGATAATTGCCTTCTCGGTTGAAAGCAGTTTTTACTTTCTTGAGACCTGGGTTTGTATTATGTTTGGGGGCAAACATCTTTGATTCTACAGTGGCGGGGAGGGGGGAGTCGGTTTTTCATTTCTGCTCTCTGATTATGAGGTGGAAGGAATTGGGGGGTGGGGTGAAAGAAGGGGGCCGTCAGAGCAGCTTCTGAGATACAAGGGGATTCACATCCTTCCCACTATGTACACCCCCCCACCGCCAGTAATGTCCCTCTGTTGCAGTCCTTTGGGGGAGTGTGCTGGAACATTGTTTTTACAAACAGATCTGGTTTGATGTAAAGATAGTATCTGACAGGCATGATCTCTGTATAAGAGACAGACGCCTTTAAAACAAATTCAGAATTTAACTTTTTCAAGAAAGGTGTGTCCGGGTTTCTCAGGAGCTTATTTTGACAGTCTGATTCCACTGTTAAAAAACATGGAAGGAATGACTAGTACCGAGAGGGTGACAGTTTGTGGGTCATCTGCCCTCTTGGTGGCTTGAGCTGTAGTGATTCAGAGTTTGCATGGTGGTGATGGATGTTGTGGGGATCATTTGCAATATACACATACACGGAATTAAAGATATACACCTGAAACTAATATAATAAAGTTGTATTCAGTTATATCTCAATTGTTGTTGTTCGCTGTTCAGTTGCTGAGTCGTGTCTGACTCTTTGTGATCCCGTGGACTGCAGCATGCCAGGCTTCCCTGTCCTTCACTATCTTCTGGAGTTTGCTCAAATTCATGTCTATTGAGTTGGTGACCAAGTGAAATTGCTCAGTCGTGTTTTCAACTCTTTGTGATCCCATGGACCTACCAGGCTCCTCTGTCTATCGGATTTTACAGGCAAGAATGCTGGAGTCGGTTGCCATTTCCTTCTCCAGGGGATCTTCCTGACCCAGGGATCGAACCTGGGTCTTCTGCATTGCAGGCAGATGCTTTACTGTCTGAGCTATCAGGGGGGCCTAAGTTGGTGATGCCATCTTCGAATAAAAATGAGTAAAGCAAGTTAGCCTTTTGCAAGATGGTAGCATTGAAACTCAAAAAGCAATCTGCTTAATGATGAACACGGGCAACTGAAGTGGTGAGAAAACTGATGAGGAGAGCAATCTGAACTGCATGGTCTAGTGGGGAAGAGTGAGGACGTCGGTTGCCTGGGTTTGAATTCCAGCTCTAAGACCCTGAGAAATCACGTGTCCAAAGTTAAGTGACATCTCAGGCCTTAGTTTCCTCATCTGTAAAATGGGTATAATATACATCTATCTCACAGGATAATCATAGAGGTTAAATGAGTTACTTGTGAAGAGCTTAAATTAGTGTCTGGTGCCTGGCACATGCGTATGTCTGCTGCTGCTGCTGCCTAGTTCCTTAAGTTGTGTCCGACTCTGTGCGACCCTATGGGCTACAGTCTGCCAGCTCCTCTGTCCATGGGATTCTTTAGGCAAGAGTACTAGAGTGGGTTGCCATGCCCTCCTCCAAGGGATCTTCCCGACCCAGGGGTCGAACCCGGGTTTCCTGCATTGCAGGTGGATTCTTTACCGCTGAGCCACAGGGAAGCCCACGTGTATGTATGGAACATATATATGGCACATGTGTATAAATGTTTATTACAATAAATTGCTCTCCAGGACATAAGAGTAATGTTGAAAAAAGTTAACGATACACTTTTCTGACTTTTTAGCACAGAGCTCGTAGCCAACTCGAAACTCTGTGGGCTATTCATTGGAAGGACTGATGCTGAAGCTGAAACTCCATTAAAGCAATGTCCAGTTTTTTATGTAGTTTGTTCTAGAACATTCATGTTTTCTCTGTGATTATCTTAGACTTTGGAAAAGCAAAGAAGGCACTGGGAGGTTTCCTCAGGATTTAGTCCCTGACGTTAAATAGTGTGGGAAAAGAAAGTGCCGGAAGACTCTTGCAGAGGGTTGTTGCTATGGTTTCCTGACGGTGGGTTATAGAGTATTTGTTGGTTTATTTAAGACAGTTGTGATAACATTAAAGAACTGAAGTAGAATAAACAATTTCAGTGCAGCCTACCCGATGCAGTCGGCGTTGTGTGAGACATTGTTTGTGCTGCACACCTGGGCGGGCCGGGTTTACCATTAGACCCTAACTCACGGTCCTTCTTTGTCTCCACCCGTCAGCACGGTGTCTCGTGTCTATTTCTGTCAGTTGGTTTGAACTGCCCCTCGGTTTCGCATGGATTCTCAAATGAGATTTTCTTAAAAATAGTTTCTCCTTGTCCTAGTAACCAGATGTTAAGTTTAGGGTTTTAATACTTTCGAAATTTTTCTTTTCTTTAGTGTTAAGTTTTTCCATTTTGCTCTTCTCTTCCTGGAACTTTGGTGAATTTTGATGTTGCATGTGATCAATCCAGGGTCTGGGAGGCCTGATCCAAGAGTTTTAGGACTGTCACACACAACTGAGAGAAGTTTTGGTGACATAACTATTTGTGAGGATCAATCAAACCTTTTTACAGCTTTGAGTCTGTACCAGGCATATTATACTTTATAAATATTGACTGATTTGATTTTCATAATAGTACAAACTAGATGATATCATCACCGTCATCCCCTTTCTACAGATGAGGAAAACTGAGGCCCCAAGGGTATGACTTGGCCAAGGTCGAGTGCTGGTAAGTGACAGGGCAGGGATCTAAGTTCAAGCATTCTGGCTATAGAGACAGTGCTGACAGTCACTCTGCTGAAGTGTAAATCAATTTTTGAATTTTATTTGAAGCTAACTTGTGCAAGGAGATCCAACCAGTCAATCCTAAAGGAAATCAGTCCTGAATATTCATTGGAAGGACTGATGCTGAAGCTGAAACTCCAATACTTTGGTCACCTGATGTGAAGAACTGACTTGTTGGAAAAGACAATAATTGGAAAAGATTATTGGAAAGACTGAAGGCAGGAGGAGACGGGGACGCCAGAGGATGAGATGGTTAGATGGCATCACCGACTCAATGGACATGAGTTTGAGTAGGTTCTGGAAGTTGGTGATGGACAGGGAAGCCTGGTGTGCTGTGGTCCATCAGGTTGCAAAGAGATGGACGTGACTGACTGAACTGAACTTAGTGTGTGCATGAGTGCTAAGTTGCTTCATTGTGTTCGACTCTGTGTGACCCCATGGACTGTAGCCCACCAGGCCCCTCTGTCCATGGGATTCTTCAGGCAAGAATACTGGAGTGGATTGCATTTCCTCCTCCAAGGGATCTTCCGGACCTAGGGCTTGAACCCATGTCTCTTAAGTCTCATGTATTGGCAGGTGGGTTCTTTACCACGAGCCCCACCGGGAAAGCCCTTAAAGCTGATAGTTTGTTTGAATTGAAGTTTAGTTGATTTAGAAAGTTAATAATTTTGATTGAGGCTTTCTCTTTATTGCTAAGTGGCTTCAGAGGTCTAAACCTTCAGTGCCAGCGGGGGCTCCTATGCTTTAGTTCCTATGGTTGCCTAACAAAGTACCACAGACTGGATGACTTCAAAGAACTCAGATTGAGGGGACTTCCCTCGTGGTCTGGTGGTTAAGAATCCACCTGCCAATGCAGGGGACACAGGTTTGATCCCTGGTCGAGGCACTAAGATCCCGCGTGCCACATCCCACATGCAGCTAAGCCTGCCAGCAGCAATTACTGAAGCCGAGTGCCGTAGAGCCGGTGCTCCAGAGACGCCGCCGCCACGAGAGGCCCGCACGCCGCAGCCAGAGAAAGCCCGAGCCAGCAACGGAGAGCCCAGGCACTGCCCCGATGACCCGGTGCAGCCAAAAACAAATTAATAAATTCAAAAAAAGAGAGAAAAGTTCTGTGCTTTAAAATAAACTTCATGAACTCCCCCCGCCAAAGGCTCTGAGATTTATTTTCCCACAGTTCTGGAGGCTACAGGTTCAAAGTCAATGTGTCAGCAGGGCTTTGCTCCTGCTGAAGGGTCTAGGGAATCTCTTCCTTTCTCCTAGATGCAAAGTTGCCGACAGTCCTTGGTGTCCCTTGGCTTGTCGGTCCATCACTCCAAACTTTGCCTCTGTTGGAAGGACCCCAGTCACACTGGTTAGGAACCCGCTCTCCTCCAGTATGTCTTCATCTTAACTCACTACTGCTGCAGAGACCCAACTGTAAAATGTAAATGATTTACAAATAAGGCCGGATTGGGGTTGTGTGTCCCCCATCTTTGGGTTTCCCTGGTAGCTCAGCTGGAGCAGGTTGCCACTTTCTCCTCCAGGGGATCTTCTCAACCCAGGGATCCAACCTGAGTGCGAGGTAATGAAGTTAAAATGAGGCCCTTAGGTGGGCCTGACTGGTGTCCTTCTGAGAAAAGGCGATTTGGACGCACTTACATCAGAGATGCATGGACACGGGAAGACACGGTGGGAAGGTGGCCACCAACAAGCCGTGGGGAAACCAGCCCTGCCGACATCTGGAGCTCAGACCTCAAGCCTCCAGAACTGTGAGAAAATGAATTTATGCCATTTGAGCCCCTCAGCCTGTGGTTCTTTATTATGACAGCCCTAGAGGACAGATACAGTCACATTCACAGGCATGAGGCTTAAGACTTCAGCATACTTTTGGGAGGCACAATTGAACCCACAACGCCAGGGTTAGTCACTCAGTTATGTCTGACTCTTTGCGACCCCATGGACTGTAGCTCTCCAGGCTCCTCTTTCCATGGGATTCTCCAGGCAAGATGACTGGAGTGGGTAGCCATTCCCTTCTCCAGGAGATCTTCCTGACCCAGGGATTGAACCCAGGCTTCCTGCATTGCAGGGAGACTCTTTACCTTAGGATGCTGGTTCTGGTTTTAGATTATATGGAAAGGCAGCTTTTGGCTTCTTTCCAGCTCAGCACTGATATATCTGCCTGAAAGAGATAAACAGGCCTCTTGTGCAGGGGAGGGCCCTGGAGGCAGAAGGCAGAGGCTGTCTGACTCATCCTCCAAGTTTGCGGGCTTCAGAGGCACCTGGGAACTTGCTGGTGGCAGGAGCTGTCAGCCTAGGTCTCCTGGGAGAGGGACACACACAGGGCCGCCTCCAACTTTATCCCTTCTAAAGATGCTGTGCCTCTGGGCGTGGACCTGGCCTTCCCTCCCGGCCCCGCCCCTCCTCGGCGCCCCTCCCCTTGTCCCGGCCCCTCCCCTTGTCCCGGCCCCTCCCCTCCCCTCTGCTCCCCTCCTCCCAGCTCTCCGGAGTCTCAGGCCCTCCAGGGGATGGGAGAGGCGCTCAGCTCCCCTGGGGACGGGGATGAGGCATCTCTCTGAGACGCCTGGTTATTTTTTTTGCTTCCTTCCTGGGTGTGGGCGTTTGTGTTGACAGTGGCGGAGGAGGCGCGGTGACGGGTGCTTGGAACACTTGGGCGCTGGTGGAGCGGGTGGGAGGTGGTGCCCGTGCCTGGCAGGTGACTTGGCGCTCACGTGGCCCTGGGGGCCCAGCAGGACGGTGGCAGAACCGGAAGTGTTCCTCCGGGCTGGGGATCCCATAGCGTCCTCCGTGTCCAACGGAGCGTCCTCTGTGTCCTACTGCCTTGTAGGCAGGCCTGGGCGCTGCCTGCTGCTCTTCCGTGCCTCCCCAAGTGGGAGACTGTCTTTGCGGGCACTCCTGTCTTTGCAGGCAAGCCTTCGTGGCGGTCTTGAAAGTCGGTCTATAAAGAAAGCTGAGCGCCAAAGAATTGATGCTTTTGAACTATGGTTTTGGAGAAGACTCTGAGAATCCCTTGGACTGCAAGGAGATCCAACCAGTCCATCCTACCTGATTATTCATTGGAAGGATTGATGCTGAAGCTGAAACTCCAATCCTTTGGCCATCTGATGGGAAGAACTGACTCATTGGAAAAGACCCTGATGCTGGGAAAGATTGAAGGTGGGAGGAGAAGGGGATGACAGAGGATGAGACGATTGGATAGCATCACTGACTGGATGGACATGAGTTTGAGTAAGCTCCCAGAGTTGGTGATGGACAGGGAGGCCTGGTGTGCTGCAGTCCATGGGGTCTCAAAGAGTCAGACAGGACTGAGCGACTGGACTGCACCTGGAACCTGTAGTGGGGAGTGCTCTCCATCCCTGCAATCTCCATCAAATATACCCCAAGTGCATTCAGACATAAAGCTTGGGAAGATCGGAGTACCAGCTGGAACACCAGGTGGGGCTCAGCTCAGCACCTGACTCCACTAGAAATATGTGTGCGAGACCTTGGAGGGAAAGGGGAGTGATCAAACTCACCCTGTTGGCTAACCCTTCTTCAGCACGTCATACCTCACAGGCCAGGAGTGTCCCTCTTCCCTTTGGTATTTAGACTCTGGAATTGCCCCTGGTGAAGTGGTTGGAAGAGGTCCCGCCCCCCGTCCTGGAGTATTGAAACACAGGCACCTACTTATCCATCAGATTTGGAAACTGAGATTAAGGTAAGCAGGCCTGGATCATAACTGGGTACTTGGGTAGGAATTTTGAGATGAAAGTCTACCTCTTTATTTTTCTTTCTCTCCCCTCCACATGCTAAGAAAAGACACACAATAATTCCAGTCTGAGGCTTTTTTCACATTCTACCCTGTATTAGTTTCCAGGGGCTGCGGTAAGAAGCTATCTTGAACTGGGTGGCTTAAAACAGTGTACAGATTTATTCTCACAGTTCAGAAGGCTAAGAAGTCTGAGATCAAGGTGTTGGCAGAATTATGCTCCCTCTTGGAGGCCCTAGGAAAGAATCCACCCTAGCTTCTTCCTAGTTTTGGGTTCAGTTCAGTTTAGTCGTTCAGTCGCTCAGTTGTGTCGGACTCTTTGAGACCCCCATGGACTGCAGCACGCCAGGCCTCCCTGTCCATCACCAACTCTGGGAGCTCACTCAAACTCATTTCCATTGAGTCAGTGATGCTGTCCAGCCATCTCATCTTCTGTTGTCCCCTCCTCCTTCCGCCTTCAATCTTTCCCAGCATCAGGGTGTTTTCCAAAGAAGTCAGTTCTTCACATCAGGTGGCCAAAGTACTGGAGCTTTAGCATCAGTCCTTCCAATGAATATTCAGGAGTGATTTCCTTTAGGATGGACTGGTTGGATCTCCTTGCAGTCCAAGAGACTCTCAAGAGTCTTCTCCAGCACCACAGTTCCAAAGCATCAATTCTTCGGTGCTCAGCTTTCTTTATAGTCCAACTCTCACATCCATACATGACTACTGGGAAAACCATAGCCTTGACTAGACTGACCTTTGTCAGCAAAGTAATGTCTCTGCTTTTCAATATGCTGTCTAGATTGGTTATAACTTTTCTTCCAAGGAGCAAGCATCTTTTAATTTCATGGCTGCAGTCACCATCTGCAGTGATTTTGAACCTCCCCACAAAATAGTCTCTCACTGTTTCCATTGTTTCCCCATCTATTTGCCATGAAGTAATGGGACCAGATGCCGTGATCTTCGTTTTCTGAATGTTGAGTTTTAAGCCAACTTTTCCAGTCTCCTCTTTCACTTTCATCAAGAGGCTTTTTAGTTCCTCTTTGCTTTCTGCCATAAGGGTGGTGTCATCTGCATATCTGAGGTTATTGATATTTCTCCCGGCAATCTTGATTCCAGCCTGTGCTTCATCCATCCTGGCATTTCTCATGATGTACTCTGCATGTAAGTTAAATAAGCAGGGTGACAATATACAGCCTTGACGTACTCCTTTTCCGATTTGCAATGAGTCTGTTGTTCCAGGTCCAGTTGTAACTGTTGCTTCTTGACCTGCATACAGGTTTCTCAGGAGGCAGATCAGGCGGTCTGGTATTCCCATCTCTTTAAAAATTTTCCACAGTTTGCAGATTGATGTCATCATCTGCAAAGTCCCTATTTCCAAATAAGATAATATTCCTAGGTGCCAGGGTTAGGACATAAGCATATATTGCGGGAGACACAACTGGACCCTCTACACACCCCCCACCATTCCCATTCCATTGCCATCTTGAAATGCCTTCCCATTTGATTGATGTTAGGGGCACGGCTGCCTGCATCGATTTTATTATTGGCTGTTTGTTCCTTCTTTGTTTGACCTAATTCTTTCTTTTTTTTTTAATTTGGCCATACCTTGTGGCATGTGGGATCTTAGGTCCTCAACCAAGGACTGAACCCAGACCCCTGCTGTGGAAGCCTGGAGACTTGACCACTGGGCGGCCACGGGAGTCCCCCAGATCATTGTTTTGATTGTGTCTCTCCCCCTACTCCCTTGCTCTACTCTTCCCTGCTAAATGTCTCATGTTGTTTTTCTTTGCTTC
Organism: Oryx dammah; assembly: GCF_014754425.2. Lineage (NCBI taxonomy): Eukaryota > Metazoa > Chordata > Mammalia > Artiodactyla > Bovidae > Oryx > Oryx dammah. The sequence continues at coordinate 152,387,425 of NW_024070186.1, read as the reverse complement.
GTCAAGCCTCTGATGACAGCACACTTCTGTCTGGACATTTCAGTTTTGTGCCTTTCTGGAGGACATACACATTCTCCAAAGATCCTGCATGGTACTCACCTTGGGAGAAATACAGAGATCTGATTCCTGTCTGTCCCACTAGACTGGAAACCCTATCAAGACAAGGGACCATGACTTTAGCTCATGGATGATTGTAACCTTTGTACCGAGATCCATCCCCGGTTCAGCAAGATCCCACATGCCTCAGAGCAACTAAGCCGGTGTGCCACAACTACTGAGCCCATGCTCTAGGGCCCTCGAGCTGCAACTACTGAGCCTAGGTGCCGTAGCTACAGGAGGCCCTGTGCCTAGAGCCCCTGGTCCACAGCAAGAGGAACCACTGCAGTGAGCATCCAGTGTGCGGCAATGGAGCGTAGGCCCTGTTCCCCGCAACCAGAGAAAAGCCTGCACAGCTGCGGAGACCCAGCACAGCCCCCCTCCAAAAAACCCAGTGAGTAACAAATGAAATAAAACATTGGTAAAGGTGCTACATTTTTTAGTGTTTGCTTATTTTTGGCTGTTCTGGGTCTTTGTTGCTGCATTCGAGCTTTCTGTGGATGTGGTGAGCACGGGCTACTCTTTGATGTGGTTCGTGGGCTTCTCATCGTGGTGTCTTCTCTTGTGAAGCGCAGGCTCCAGGGCTTCAGTCGTTGGGCTTGTGAGCTCTCGAGCGCAAGCTTAGTAGTTGTGGTGCACAGGCTTCGTTGCCCCCAAGTCACGTGGGATCCTCCCTGGCCAGGGATCGAACCCGTGTCCCTGCATTGGTAGGCAGATTCTTAGCCACTGGACCCCCAGGACAGTCCTGATACATTTAATGTTCTGTGTAGCTTACCATACCTGCACATGTGCAAAATGTTATGGAAGGATGCAAAAAAAAAAAAAAAGAAAGAAAAACAAACCCGTAAAACAACCCAAATCAAACCACATTTCTGTGCATGGATTGTGTATGTGAATGAGTGAGTGGGTTTGAAGAATGTTCCAGAAAAAGGGAAGTGAGAGATGAATGGGGAAGCAGCCAGAGGGGCTGGTGAATGCCTGTTGAGAGAAGAAGCTGGACTGAGGGGAAAGTGTCTGGGTAGTTATCAATGCCTGTGGTTGTAATCAGAGCTCTGTCTCCAGCTAGCTGTGGGATTTTTGAGCAAATCAATCGTTTCCCATTGTGGATATCTGCTTTGAAAGGGAGCTAGCACAGTAACCTCTGCACATCTTTCCAGCTCAGAAAACTTCAGAGTTTTGAAGCATCTAACAAGGTATCACTGAGTCACTCATTTTTTTTTTTTTTTTTCTTCCTTCACAATTCTCTGCAATGTCTATACTCGGTGGGGGCTCTTCCGACCCTACTGGCTTCAGACAGCGAGTTTGAAGGAATCATGTTTTGGTCAAGAATCTCCAGTTTTTTTAATGTCATCAGTTCATTTGGTTAAGAACACATTTAATTTTTTCTGAGTTTTTCTTCGCTCCAATCCAGTTTTCATGTTTCCTAGTTTTAAAATTTTCCCTCACAGATGTAGAAAACAAACTTATGGTTACCAGGGGGAAGACCTCTGAGGGGAGAGATAAATTGGAAGTTTGGGATTGACACGTACACACTACTATATATAAAATAGATAGCTAATAAGGACGCTGGTGGCTCAGCGGTAAAGAATCCACCTGCAATGCAGGAGACCCACCTTCCATCTCTAGGTTGGGAAGATCCCCTGGAGATGGGAATGGCAGCCCACTCTAGTATTGTTGCCTGGAGAATTCTGTGGACAGAGGAGCCTTGTGGGCTGCAGACCGTGGTGTTGCAGAGTCGTACACAACTGAGCGACTAAGTCTTTTGCTTTCCTTTAGCACAAGAAACTCTACTCAATACTCTCTTGTGACCTATGTGGGAAAAGAATCTAAAAAAGAGGGGATATATGTATATGTCTAACATTCACTTTGCTGTACACGTGAAACTAACACAACATTGTAAATCAACTATACTCCAAGAGAAATTTTTAAAAATGAATAAATCGATTGTCACCCTAAAAAAAATTTCCTTGGCCTTTTATCTTTGTTTGAACATTTGTAGTTCTTGGTCTTCTTGGATTCTAATAACTTATGCTGATCATAGTAACTCCTGTATATAGCTATGTTTTTTGCATGGATTCAATCATCGGAACCTTATGTCAGCACCGTGACGTGGACTCGTGGTTGCTGTTTTGTGGATAACGGGAAGCGAGAGGTGAAGGAGCTTGTTTGGGCTCGCGGTCGCCCAGCGGGGCAGTGGCTGCGCTGTGGCTGCACCTGGCTTGTTCTGAGCTCTGTGCACGCCAGGCACACTGCGCTAGACTAGTGCGGCCCTTCTGTGTCCCAGGTCCCGGGATGACAGGGCCATTATCTTTGTGTTTTGGTCCTTCTGAGGTCTCTAGTACAGGCCTGTCAGAACCTAATAGAAGTTTTTAGAAGGTACTTTCTAGTTTTTTTTAAGAGGAATCATTCCTGGGAATTTCTTGGCAGGCCAGTGGTTAGTCAGCGGGACAGTAGCACTTTCTTACTTGGGGCCTGAATTTTGATCTCTGGTCAGGGAACTAGGGTTAGGGTCAAGGAACTTAGGATCCTATAAGCTGTACAGCTTCACGAAAAAAAAAAGAAAGAGGAATCATTTCTGTCTCACTGTGTCAGGGAAGGAATAGCTCTTGTGCTGAGCAGAATGTACTAGTTAGGTTCTTAGCTTCTGGGGAGAAGAGAAGCTACCTTCTATGGCACCTTCTGCCATAAGGGTGGTGTCATCTGAGGTTATTAATATTTCTCCTAGCAATCTTGATTCCAGCTTGTGCTTCATCCAGCCTGGCATTTTGCATGATGTACTCTGCATATAAGTTAGCCACCCATATTGCTTTCATTTCTCAAACCAGCATTTTTGAACGTGGAGGGATGGGGCTTGTTCTCAGTGTGGCTTCTGGTAGAGATCTTGCCTGCTTGGAGCCGTCTTCTCTTTGCCAAAATATAGCCCATCCTTGGAAAGTATAAGGATGTGAGTTACCCCAAAGGAGTGGATTCTTTGCTCTCAGCTGACCTGCCCACTCTTCCGGATGTGCCCTTGCATCTCAGTGAAGATTAAATCAAGCTCTTCCTTTGCCTGCAGATGCAACTAATGTAATGGCTCAGTGGTACAGAATCTGCCTGCAAATGCTGGAGAAGAGAGTTGGATCCTGGGGTCAGGAAGATCCCCTGGAGAAGGAAATGGCAACCCATTCCAGTTTTCTCGTCAGGAGAATATCATGGACAGAAGAACCTGGCAGGCTACAGTCCGTGAGGTCTGAAAGAGTTGGACATGACTGGGCACGTATGCAAAATACAACTAATCTCAGGCTGATTGGTTTCTCAAACACGGTTGTTTGCTGATATTCCAGGTTGCCCTGTGTTGCCTTGGTAGACAAGCAGGGACCTGTAACTCCCCTGGCAAGTCAAGACAGACAGCAGGCCAACCATCAGCTTGCTCAGACCTCACCTGGAACAAAGTCAAGCTCCCTTTGGAAGATTCAGACTCTTGTTTGCTATTGGATTGGGCATGATCAAGAGGAGAGACACTGAATCTTTTATCCATTTGCAAATGATACATGGTAGGCATTAATCAGAGACCTGCTCTGGGAAATGGGTGGGCTGATCCAAACTCCTTCATCGGAATACCTGGAGCATTTGGTGCATTGAATCATCATGAGCATTTTAGAGTTGGAAGGGGCCACTTTGGCTTTCACATTTGATAGTTGATAAAACATCAGCTCTCCAGCAGTTTGACCCAGACAAGTTCTATCATGGGAGTAGATTGGAGTGAGCACTGCCTGAGGTTATGGGCCATCTGTCCTGGAGTGAGGCCACTGAGATGGAAAGACAGCCTTCTAGAAACTTGGAGTGGTGGTCAAGGAAGAGGCATATGCATAAGATTCAAATAATAAAGAAAGGACTAAGCTGCAGGTCATCACCCATAGAGACCCCTGGGTCACTGCCCATATCTGCTTCATGCCCAGTGGATCTTGGTGTCTTGCCCAGAGCCTGGGATTGGTCCTTTTAGGGTGATGTGTGGAGTTGTTCGTTCAAGACTCTGCAGAACAAGCCTGGTGGAGGTTGGTGGTGTGAGGGCATAGCCTTGGGATGTGAACCTTCGAGACAAGGACTGTGCCTCTGCCGGGACCGTGGGCACTGGGCCTGTCTGATCTCTCAAAGCTCAGTGTTAGACTCTGCAGTGTAATTGACCTCATTGCCCCCCTCCCTGAATGCATGTAATCAGGACCTGACTCCCGTACTCGCACAGTGGACCACAGCTAGCAAAGCCTCATCCGATTTTCGTTTTATCTTTTAAAGACTCACCTTACATGGGTTTGGTCCTGAGTTGTGAGCAGGCCTCCTGTCATACCTGTGTGTTCATCTCGCAGGTGGAGCAGTGTACGGAGTGGCCTGCTGGGGGAAGGAGGCCTGCTCAGTCGATGAGCAGGAACATTTTATTTTCTTGGCTGCACTAAGGCTTCTTTGCTGCGTTCTGGCTTTCTCTAGTTGTGGCAATCTGGGCCTCCTCTCTAGTTGTGGTAGCTTCTCTTGTTACAGCTCATGGGCTTAGTTGTCCCGTGGCCTGTGGGACCTTCCTGGACTAGGGATTGAATCCTAATGTCCCCTGCACTGGCAAGCGGACTGTCAGCCACTGGACCACCAGGGAAGTCCAACAGGAACCATTTTTGTGACTTGAGGTCATTTTCAGTGCCAGTGCTCTTGTCTCTGCGTGTGTGCTTCAGTCATGTCTGACTCTTTGTGACCCCATGGACTGTAGCCCGCCAGGCTCCTCTGTCCATGGGATTCTCCAGGCAAGAATACAGGGGTGGGTTGTCATTTCCTTCTCCAGGGGATCGTCCCAACTCAGGAATCGAACGTGTGTCTCTTACGAACAAGTATAGAGTCCAGGATCATCTCTAGCAAGGCAATATTCAGGTTGTAAGATTCTTGGAATTTTCTTTCGGAGATCTTTCTTTTCCTCTTCTTTCAACACCCCCCCCCCCCCATTTTGAATTGGTTCCTGCCAAGGCAAATTCATCATCCTAACTCTGCTAAGGGGTTTGAATATGAGGATTCCTTGCTTGACTGATTGCTTTTCCTTAAGCTTCCTTTGCCCTCCCTCACGTGGAGATGCTCCCTAGCAGAGAGATGGCAGGCAGCCAGAGTTGGAGATTTCTGCCACCTGGATTAGCAGTCCTTGAATAATTAAGATCTGAGTGTAAAGGGAAACTATGAAACGCATCAGAGGTGCACGCCCGCGTGAACTGGGAAACCGAAGACGATCATTTGGGTGAGAAGCATCGTAAGGCAGCTTCCTGAATTGAGCAGAGTCTCCTCTCACCTGACTCGCTATCTCAGCATCACGGTTTCCTCTTTCCCCCAGCGGGAACCCTACCCCTCGTTCTGCCTCCTGCCCTCGCGCTTGGTGCTGCCCTGGATTCAAGTGGTGCCAGTCCTGGTGGCCGAGGAAGAAATCAGTGCCTTTTTCTTGCTTCCTGGCTGGGGTTGTGGGTCCCAGAGTGTCCCCTCTGGTATTTCTCCTTTCACTGTTCTAAGACATATCACTTGGTGGACTGGTTTTGTGACCTTATTAGAACCAGCACTATGGAGTCGTTACTTACTGCAGTTTCATTCCTTGACACTGGAAATTTCCCCTAAGCCCTCAAAACAGCTAGGTGAAAGCTAGAAAATCTGGTGGAACAGAGAAGGGAGAAGAAGAGAAACAATGGCCAGAGCTGAGCCCGTTCCTAGTTTCACGCCGGTTGAATTTTATCAGATGGCTGATAACCGTGCCTGTAGCCAGTTATGAGAGTTTGGATGCCCATATCCGAACACATGGCTTCTTTGTTCCTGGTTCAAACCACAGAATGAATTTTGTGGATTCCAGCGAGAATGCCATTGGTGTTAATGGAATAATAGGGTTGTCTTAGTCCATTTGGGCAGCTGTAGAGAAATGCGAGAGACTGGGTGCCTTCAGAACAATGAGTATGTATTTCTCACAGTTCTGGAGCCTGGAAGTCTAGGTTCGGGGTTCTGGTGAGGCTCCTTTTCTGGGCTGCAAAGTTGCCAGCGCCTTGCTGTGTCCTCTAATGGAAGGGCCAAGGGAGGTCCGTGGGGGTCTCTGTAGGGCACTTATCCCCCTCAGGAGAGCTCTACCCCCATGATCTAAGCACCTCTCGAAAGGCCCTGTCTTCAAACATCACCCTCTTAGGCATTAGGATTTTAAGATGAGTTTTGAGGTGACACAGATGGTCACACCACAGGTAGAGAGGAAAGACCAAAGAGGGGATTGTGCTTGGCTAACATGGGTTGGTTAAGCCAGACTCAGGCTTCATTTCTGTTCCTTCTAGCTACACAGACTTTAAAAATTTTATTTTAAACATTAAAAAAAAAAAGATTTTTTTCTGCCCCATGTGGGGTGCGGGATCCTACTTCTCTGACCAGTGATCAAACCCGTGCCCCCTGCATCAGGAGCACAGAATCCTAACTACTGGACTGCTGGGGAAGTCCCTACATAGGCATTTAGAAAGTGATTTGCTGCTTTGGTTTGACTCTTCTTTGTCTTCTTTCCATCCCTGTGGTTGACTGCCAGCAGATTGTATTAAAAAAAAAATCCAGGCACTCCTCCTTTTTGCCACAAAACGTGGTCCCCAGTCTTATTGAGGGGTGCCGTGTTTCAAGGTCTCTGGGGAGGTGGAAAGTATGTGGGGTGTGACCCTGCCTCTGCAGTGGTGAGGGTTCATCGCTCTGACCTTCTGGACTGTATTAGAAGGTCATTCTTAGTGTGTCTTCATCCCTCTGGGAAGAATCAGGAACCCCAAATGGTGGCTGCTCCCAGAAGGAGCAGGCAGAGAGGAAGAGGAGGCAAAAGAGAAGGAAGACCAGTAAGACGCCTCTGAATTTCTCATATTTCTCCTTCTTCTGCAGAGGCTTTTTACCAAAAATTACCTTTCTTGGGATGTTATTTATTATTTATATCTTAAAAGTGTGCTACTTGTTCTGGCAAGTCAGAAATTTCATTTTTCCTTTAAGAGGATGGAGGGAAAGAGAACTTTCCTTTCCTGGGGCTGTTGCAACAAAGTAACAAAACTAGGTGACTTAAGGCAACATTTATTCTCTCATCCATCTGGAGGCTGGAATTCCAAGGTGGAGGTGTCAGCAAGGTGGGTGTCCCCAGGGGCTCTTTGGGACAGTCGGCTCCGTGCCTCTTCCCAAGCCCGTCATTCTCCTTGGTGTTCTCAGCTTGTACACACATTATTCCCACCTCTGAAAGCAACATACTCTTTTTGGAAATTGTAAGTCGCTCAGTCGTGTCTGACTCTTTGCACCCTCATGGACTGCTGTCCATGGGATTCTCCAAGCAAGAATCCTGAATTGGGTAGCCATTCTTTTCTTCAGGGGATGTTCTCTACCCAGGGGTCGGACCTAGGTCTCCTGCATTGCAGGGGGATTCTTTACTGTCTGAGCCACCAGGGAAGCCAACCCCCCCAAACCAAGGCTCTGTGTGTTGAGTCTGATGTGAACAGAAGGAGAGGAAAGCTTTGTTGGCCAGGGGTCTGTTCCCATGGTAGGTGCTGTGAGGCACTTTCAGTTTCACCTGTGAAGTTAATTTCATTGTGAGCTCAGTTCTGCAGGTAGGTGTAGTTTCTTCCATTCTATGGATGAGGAAACGGAGTCTCAGAAGATGTTACTGGCCCCGTCACCTACAAGCTTGTCAGGGAGACCTGCGCTGAGCTCCAGGTTTCTGGCAGCCAAGTGCTCTTCCCATGTGCTGTGTTTAACTGCCTTCTTTCCACCTGCCTTTGTTTACCTTTTTATTTTTGAGCATAGTTGATTAACAGTGTGCCCGTTTTAGCTAGTGGTGATCACCCATATGTGGACACGCCTTCTTAAGACACAGAAGTAGGGCTCCAGGTGGACGGATATGTGCGTCCTTACGTTATTTGTAACAAGAGTTTGTTTCCCTCCACTAGACTGGGAGTTCCTTAGCCCATTATCTTTAAAGTTCTGGGGCAGAACGATCTTTAACTCCACTTGTGTCCTGCTTTAAAAAAAAAAAAAATTTTTTTTAAAATTTATTTTGGGTCTCCTGGGACTTTGATGCTGCGTAGGTTTTTCTTTAGTTGCCAACTGCAGAGGCTACTCACGAGTTGTGTTGCGTGGAGTTCTCATGGCGCTGGATTCTCTTGTTGCAGAGCTCAGGTTCCAGGGCCTGAAAGGCTTGGTAGTTGGTGCCGCTGGACACAGGCTCAGTAGCTGTGGCTCAGGGGCTGAGTTGCCCCATGGCATGTGAGATCTTCCCAGAGCAGGGATAGAACCTGTGACTCCTGCACTGGTAGCTGGATTCTTTCCCAGGAACCACCAGGGAAGCCCTTGTCCTATTTTCTTACTATCTCCCTCAGATGCAAGTATCAGGTACATTTCTCATCACAGTTCATGCAGCAGTTTCAGACACAAGCAGCAAAGGTAGATGCTAAATGCTAACCCACCTAAATGCTAACCCCCTGACCCCACCCCGCCCCCAGCACTGGAGACTGAATGGATAGTGGAGCCGAGGTCTTGGCTCTGAGAGCAACTGTGTGTTTCCTTAAGGGAGATAGAAGTGCCCAGGGGTCCCCTGCCTGGTGTTCTGATAGCCAGAAAGTCAGCTGAGCTCTGGAAGGTACCTTCTTTCTCTGGCTTTCCTAGAGGTGGTTATCTTTCTGTTGTTGTCTGAGAACTCTCTCAGTCCCCGTGAAGTTTAACAGGGGCTGAGTCTAGATAGGTAGGAAGCTCCATTTCCCTGTTCTGAATTTCTGTCCTCTGCAATCTTAGATGAGCACCTAGGAAACTCTTAAAAATATTGCGTAGGTGCAAGAATCTTTCCACAGGTTCTCAAAGAGGTGTCATGTTCTTAAGAGCCTTGCAAGAGCCAAAAAGCGGAAACCACCCAAGTGTCCCTCAGCGGACGAATGGCTCAGCAAAACCTGGTATATATGTACAGTGGAATGTTCTTTAGTCTTGAAAAGAACAGATGTCCTGGCAGAGGCTACAACATGGATGAACCTTGAGGACATTCACTAAATGAAATAGGCCAGGCACAAGAGGACAAATATTGTGTGATTCTACTCAGGAGAGGTGTCTAGAGGCGTCAGATTCATAGGCCAGAAAGTAGAATGGTAGTTGCTGGGGTTTGGGGCATGAGAATTGTTTAGTGGGGACAGACAGGGTTTCAGTTTTGCAGAATGAAGAGTTCACAAGGTTGGTAACAACAATGTGAGTGTCAGTTCAGTTCAGTCGTTCAGTCGTGTCCGACTCTTTGCGACCCCACGGACTGCAGCACGCCAGGCCTCCCTGTCCATCACCAACTCTCGGGGTTTACCCAAACTCATGTCTACTGAGTCTCCAACCAGCCAACCATCTCATTCAACCATCTCATCCTCTGTCGTCCCCTTCTCCTCCCACCTTCAATCTTTCCCAGCATCACTTGGTACTGAACTGTTCACTTAAATATGGTTAAGATGGTAAATTTTAGGTTCTATGTATTTTACCATTAAAAAATAAATAAAAACAAAACCCCCAAAACCAGACTGCCTTTCCTTCTGGAGACACAACCTGTGAATGCCTTGTAGGCATTATCTCCAAGGGTGGGCGCCTTGCGGATGAAGGCGGCTGGATGTTGCTTATATTTGGTCACGTCCTGCTGAGCAGTGGGTTTCTGTCAGCTGCTGGAGCTGTTCACCAGGGCTTTGCAGGCTGTGGTGGTCAGATGCCGGATGGATGGACCGTGTGCCAGATAATTAAATATTAGAATGAGCAGTATCAATGTGGAGAACAGGGCAATGGGGAATTGTCTGTTGGAAGTAAATTACATAGTTTATTTTAGGGGAAATTCCTATCCAATTTAGGCTGCAACTTGATAGCACATGCTTTCCAAGCCCCCAGCTCTTCTGGTCTGGAACAACTCCTTTCTAAACAGGCAGCTCTCCAAGCACAGCGGCCTGTGGGGTTGCATCTGGGCAGCACCCTGCCAGGTGGTCTTTATTCCATTTTCTGTGTTCCTCTGCTCTGAGCTACCCCAAACCATATGCTTGCCCTATTATTTTCCTTAAGCATCTTTTTAAAAGGCACTTGTATTTTGTTTATTTATATATTTGAATAGGTAATATATTCACATAGTTCAAAATTAAAAATACGTGAGTTTATAATGTGAACTTCCCTTTACCCTATTCCTCCTACAGAGAAGCTCCGAATGTTTCCAGTTCTTATATGTCAGTGCAGATATGTAGAGATAGCTACACATATGTGTGCATATCCATATCTATCTGTGTCTACATGTGTGTGTTAGTTGCTCAGTCCTGTCCGACTCTTTGAGACCCCGTGGATTTTGGCCTGTCAGGCTCTTCTGTCCATGGAATTCTCCAGGCAAGAATACTGGACTGGGTTGCCATTCCCTCTTCCAGGGATCTTCCCAACCCAGGAGTCGAACCCAAGTCTCCTGCACTGCAGGCAGATTCTTTATCATCTGAGTGAGCAGGGAAGCCCGTCTATGTCTATATATCTATATATTTCTTCCCCTTCCCTTTTTCCTTGCTGCCTTTTATACAAATGGTAACATTCCGTTTGTCCCATTCTGGATTTTTTTTTTTGTCATTTAACAGTGGATTTTAAAGATCTTATCAATATATAATTTCCTCTTTCTTGCAACTTTCAATTTACATTTAGAATTATTTTATTTAGTTATTTTAAAATAGCTAGTATGTTCATATGGGCCAGAATTTGAAAGGAGTTATTGTGCAGTGTCTTTTCCCAGCTAGTTCACTCCCCTCCCAGGGGAAACTAACATGGCCACTGTCTTGTATAAACTTTCAGGGGTACCTAGTGCTTGTTCAGCTCTGTGTATTACTTTGACAACAGTAAATTTAACAGTGTTATTTATTCACTTACTATGGCTGTGTGGGTCTTTGTTGCTGTGTGCAGGCTCCTCTCTGGTTACGTTGCGTGGGCTCACATTGCAGTTGCTCCCCTTGTTGTCGAGCATGGGCTCTGCGGCACGGGGGCTCAGTAGTTGCAGCTCCCAGGCTCTAGAGAACAGGCTCGAGAGTGGCACACAGGCTTAGCTGCTCCGCGGCAAGTGAGATTTTCCTGGACCAGGGATCAAACCTGTGTCTCCTGCATTGGCAGGCGGATTCTTCACCACTGGGCCACCAGGGAAGCCTGGCCAAGTGAGTTCAGTTCAGTTCAGTGGCTCAGTCGTGTCTGACCCTTTGCGACCCCATGGACTGCAGCACATCAGGCCTCCCTGTCCATCACCAACTCCTAGAGTCTACCCAAACCCATGTCCATTGAGTCAGTGATGCCATCCAACCATCTCATCCTCTGTCGTCCCCTTCTCCTGCCTTCAGTCTTTCCCAGGATCAGGTTCTTTTCCAATGAGTCAGTTCTTCCCATCAGGTGGCCAAAGTAATGGAGCTTCAGCTTCAGCATCAATTCTTTGGCGCTCAGCTTTCTCTATAGTCCAACTCTCACATCCATACATGACCACTGGAAAAACCATAGCCTCGAATAGACGGACCTTTGTTGGCAAAGTAATGTCTCTGCTTTTTAATATGCTGTCTAGGTTGGTCATAACTTTTCTTCCAAGGAGTAAATGTCTTTATTTCATGGCTGCAGTCACCATCTGCAGTGATTTTGGAGCCCAAAAAAATAAAGTCTCTCACTGTTTCCACTGGTTCCCCATCTATTTGCCATGAAATGATGGGACCAGATGCCATGATCTTAATTTTCTAAATGTTGAGCTTTAAGCCAACTTTCCCACTCTTCTCTTTCACTTTCATCAAGAGGCTGTTTAGTTCTTTGCTTTCTGCCATAAGTGTGGTGTCATCTGAATATCTGAGGTTATTGATACTTAGCCTGACCAGAGTAAAATGTAAAAACACTTTATGACAAAAAAATCTTCAGTGATTTGAGAAAGACATTTGGATGTGAACCCCTGCCCTGCCTGTTAGTGGCTATGTGTTCATGTCTCTGAGTCTCATTCCTCAACTAAAACAGACAGGGAAAATTTCTACCTCCCAGGGCTTTGGGGAGAATAAAATTCAATTGAGAAGATAAAATACACATCACAGTGCCGGCCTGACATGCTCTTCCTAATTTGAACCCTGGGGCAGTTGGTGGGTGTGCTGTTTATAAGATAACCTTCTTAGAAAACTCCCAGCTGGGACCTGGACTTCTCTGGACACCCTGCGTGGGCAGGACATTTCCATCTACTTCTTGGTTCTTGAGTTGCAATCATTGGATCAGACAACAGTTCCTGTTGTGACTTAAGTGACTCACAACAGTTATGTGAGTCACTTAAGAGGATCCCTGGCATCCCTGGAGTGCAAATGACAAGCACCTTGGCCAGGGGTCAGGATCCTCCTTAACCCAGGGGAGGATGGGGTTGGCCCTGGGCAGCTGTGTTTGGGCCCAGACATCTGGGTCCTGTATTCTGCAGGGACCTCCCAGTTGATGGAAGAGGCCAAAAGCTTATGATCAGCAAGAGTGAGGGACTTCCCTGGTGGTCCAGTGGTTAAGATGCCACACTCCCAATGCAGACAGCACAGGTTTGATTCCTGGTCCGGGAAGTAAGGTCCTGAATGCTGTGCAACATGGACTTTTTATATGGAGGAGGAAAGGGCAACCCACTCCAGTATTCTTGCCTGGAAAATCCCATGGACAGAGGAGCCTGGCAGGCCGTACGTAGTTCATGGGGTTGCAAAGAGTTGGACACGACTGACCATGCCCACACACACATACACACATATAAACAGCTATTTGTCTTGATGTTCCTTCAAAGTTACAGGAAAGTTGCAAGAATGGTATAAGAAGCTTTCACTGGTCCTTTACCAAAATTTAGCACTGATTTGCATTTTGCCCCATTTGCTTTTATAATTCTCTCTCCATGTGTATAAATATCTTTTCACACACGTTTACATCTGCACACATTTATCATATATACACGTATATACCTAAGCACTTTTATACACACACACACATGCACACTTTTTTCGTGATCCATTTGAGAGTCTGTTGGAAGCAGCCTGTCTCTTTGCCTCGACATCCAACGTGTCCTCCCTAACAATGCAGATACCCTTTTATATACTCTGAGAACCATGTATTCTGAGAATCACTTTGTACTTTAACTGCACTTTTCTCCACGTCTGATTTTTTTGTTGATTATATGGGCATACGTTTTTGTTAATTTTTAGGGCCAGTCGGAGTGTAGGAGGATAAAGCATGTTATTTCATATTGTGCCCATGAGGTGGTCTTTCTTGGATTCGTAGCTCTTCCCCACTCTGCCTTTCCTGTAGGTTGTACTGATCTTTTGTAGAATTAGTCCTCCATATCCACAGGTTCTTCGTCTGCTGGTTCAACCAATCCAACGTGCAGCCGGTTGAATCCGAGGATGCCCAACAGTGGATATGGCAGGCTGAGTGTATTGTGGTGTTTTACGTGAGTGAATTTTGGTGTCTGTAGGAGTCATGGAGCCAGTCCCCCGTGGATGCCGAGGGACCACTGTACTTTCCTGATGTTTGCTCCGGGACAGAGAACATTCTTTATCGGGAATGGGAAGATGAGAGTGTTTCTCTTGATCTTTGGTGCTTTATCTCTCTTTCCTTGGACTGGATCACTTGTAGCAGAAGACGGAGGCAGGGGGAGCCTCATTTAGGGGATCATTATTTAGTGCCTAAATGTGCATTAGGAGAGTGTCAAAAGCTCAGAAGAAAACCAGACTTATCAGATCCCTTCAAAGAAGTCTAATTCAGTTTAACAGATATTTGTGGAGCTGCCCACTTCATGCAGCCATGCTGCCAGTCCTTGGGCTATACACTGTGCTTCTGCCTCAAGTTAGCGCAGAGGTCTTCACTTGACCTTCTCCTAGGTCCAGACCTCTTTGCCCAGGGCTGTCGGATTCGTTTTTCTAAAGTGGACCTCCAGTGTGTCACTGCCAAACCCTACTTCACCCCACCTTCCCTTGCCTGGCAGACCAAGGCAGGTGCCTCAGCCTGGCGTCAAGCCCCACCAGGTCTCACTGTCCATTTTTTGTTTGTTAACTCGTGATTGGTCTGTGCATACCCTGTATTTCTGACTTTCCACGTGGCTCAGTAGTAAAGAATCTGCCTGCCAATCCAAGAGATGCAAGTTCGATCCCCAAGTTGGGAAGATCCCCTGGAGTAGGAAATGGCAACCCACTCCAGTATCCTTGCCTGGGACATCCCATGGACAGAGGAGCGTGGTGGGCTACAGTCCATGGGGTTGAAAAGAGTCGGACACGCCTAAGCACACATGCACCTGTTATTTCAGCCCAGTTTGACACGAAGCACTGTTTCTGGAATTCTTGGAGGTTTTTTTTTTTTTTTGGTTTTGCTTAAGCTGTTCCAACTGTCTGAAAATCCCATCTACCTAATTCTTCATTCTTAAAGAGCCATTTGTAGTGACACCTCTCTTGAGAAGCCTTTCTTGAAATTCTCAACTCAGTAAGATCTCTTCTTTTTTTTAAAGACTTCTGTCATTTTATCTCTTTTTTTTTCATATCTCTTTCTAATCATTGGTTGTGTGCTTTATATAATTGTGTTTTTACCCCTCTTATACTCCTCTCTCTTTCTGATTAGATTACACATTCTTAAAAGGTTCACTTCATCCTCCTTCCCATCTCTCACTTCCCATGTTCTAGAAAGAATTCAAGGTCACCTGGGGCTCTATCTGAAACCTAGCTGAATTCTCCTCAGACCTACACTGCACCTGGCATGCAGTTGGCTTTCAGATATTTGCAGGATTGAGCTTCCTTCTTTAAAGGAAAAAGGCCCCTGAGTGGTACTGGTAAACTTAAAATTGCAGAGGGCCTTCACTGCTGGCCCAGTGGTTAGGATTCTGGCCTTTCACTGCCCGGATTCAATCCCTGGTTGAGGAACTGAGATCCTGCAAGCCTTTTGGTGTGGCCAAAAAAGAGAAAAATTAAAAAATTGTAATTATGGATGTCTGAGGATGTTCATATATTCATTAACGATGTAAAAACTTCATTAAAGATATACACATATTCACCAGCTACTTAACTTCATACAAAAGGCAACTTCATTAAAGCACATCTTAAGGATCTTTATCTTCCCAAATTCACTGCTTGTCTTCTCACTGAGCACTTGTGCACTGTTTTTGGAATCAGTATATATGTAACATGATACATGGATTTTTTTTCTTTTTCACTTAACATTTCATATTATACATTTAAAGGTAATTATTTTTTAATGCCTACAGGAAACAAGTTCTTGAAGAACAAACCTGCAGGCAGATAGAAGAGAGACCTTCTGTCTAATGAGCTGGTGTTATCATTTATTATATGTCTGTTTTCTGAGAACCGAAAACCTCACATGAAATTCACATCTTGAACAAGATGATTTAAGTACTATTATCTATGGCTTGTGCCTCTCACCAGCCTCCGTTCCTGAAAAAAATTGCCTTGTTAAGTTTTCTTTTCCGCAAGCCTTAAAGATTCATGAGTCAGTTTATTTAAAGTCTAAATTCGGAGAAGCCTTTTAACAGCTGGTACTTTGTGAACTGCTAAAGCAGAGGAGATAAATGCGTTCAAATCCTCACTTTCCTTACTCCTCTCATCCTAGAGCACCCATTATCTACCTCTTGAATATGTCTCAAAGGATACCAGCTGCTTGACTTTCTGTTGCGGTGAGTTACAGTCAGGGTGCAGAGGAGGCAGAGTTGGGACACGGATTGGTAACTGACAAGAAGTCATTATAAAGGCGGCAGTCACATGTACTCCCACTGTCTTGCTGTGGATCTCGTGCCTACCACTGGACACGTTCTCTTTCAGCTTTGAGGAATTGGTAGGACCTCAAACTCCTAGTGAGCCTTGGTGTAGGGGTCTATCAGTGAGGATGTTTTTGATTGTTAGAAACAAAAGGCAACTGAAACTTGGAAGGGAGGGTGGAGGGAAGCTCAAGAAGGAGGGCATATATGTATGCTGCTGCTGCTAAGTCGCTTTAGTCGTGTCCGACTCTCTGGGACCCCAGAGCCGGCAGCCCACCGGGTTCCCCCATCCCTGGGATTCTCTAGGCAAGAACACTGGAGTGGGTTGCCATTTCCTTCTCCAATGCATGAAAGTGAAAAGTGAAAGTGAAGTCGCTCAGTCGTGTCCAACTCTTAGCGACCCCATGGACTGCAGCCCACCAGGCTCCTCTGTCCGTGGGATTTTCCAGGCAAGAGTACTGGAGTGGGGTGCCATTGCCTTCTCCTGTAGCTGATTCACTTTGTTGTATAGCAGAAATATAATTGCCTTGTAAAGCAGTTATACTCCAAAGAAAAGAATCAAGAAAACAACATACAGAAAAACCAATACCGGGGTTAGTATTTCACATGATGGCTTCAAGGTTAATTCAGCAATTCAGCGCTGGCTTCAGAATTGAGTTCTTTGGTTCCATTTCCCTGCTTCACTGTCCTCAGTGTATTTGCTTGTGCGTGCATGCTAGGTCGACTGTTCAGTCATGTCTGACTCTTTGTGACCCCATGGGCTGTGGCCAGCCAGGCTCCTCTGTTTGTGGGGATTCTCCAAGCAAGAATACTGCAGCGGGTTGCCATGCCCTCCTCCAGATTTTCCCAACCCAGGGATGGAGCCCGTGTCTCCTGCATTGACAAGCAGGTTCTTTACCTGCTTTATTTGCTTGATCCTGGGCTTATTTCTCGGAGAAGGCAATGGCACCCCACTCCAGTACTCTTGCCTGGAAAATCCCATGGACGGAGGAGCCTGGTAGGCTGCAGTCCATGGGGTCGCTGAGAGTTGGACAAGACTCGGTGACTTCACTTTCACTTTTCACTTTCATGCATTGGAGAAGGAAATGGCAACCCACTCCAGTGTTCTTGCCTGGAGAATCCCGGGGACGGGGGAGCCTGGTAGGCTGCCGTCTATGGAGTCGCACAGAGTCGGACACGACTGAAGCGACTTAGCAATAGCAGGGCTTATTTCTAAACAGTAGCAAGGTTGGCATCTGGAGTTGCAACATGGTAAGTAAGCACAACAGTCCTTGGTAAAAAATGATAGGCATTGCCTCCAGCTTCCTTTCTTCCCATAGGAAACGAAAACTTCCCTGATCTGCTGATGTCACCTTTTGTTCTGTTGGCTACGGCTGGGTCACATGTCTTGCTTTAACCCGATCACAGGCAAGGAGGGGTAGGATGCACCTGATTGCTTCATGTCAGGCCTATTTCAGGCTGGGGAAAGCTATTCTTTAGTCCAGGTGGCCTGGGAATGGTGACCTTGAGCAGCTGGTGCTCTTTTGGCCAGGAAGGGGGTACCCAGCCATGGTTCTTGGGATAGCAACTAAGGATTTATTATTATTAATTTTTAAAGATAGAGCTAGGCCTGCTGATGGCCTTAAAAATTACTTCTTGTCTTTCCCAGTGGTGACATTTGGATGTGTTGAATCTCTGCATTTGGAGTGTGATATCTTCATGAAAATTTAGGTGATACGCAAGATTTTTTTTATGGCTATCGAACTACTTAATCATTTTATACAAGGTGGAGTTAGAAAGGGCCTCATGGTTATCCCTGTGTTATCATGAGAGGGGATAGAATAACCAGCCTTTTTTTTTAGTTAACAGTAAGGATAACAAGGGGGCTCAGACAGTAAAGCATCTGCCTGCAATGCAGGAAACCCGGGTTCGATCCCTGGGTTGGGAAGATCCTCTGGAGAAGGAAATGGCAACTTACTCCAGTATTCTTGCCTGGAAAATCTCATGGATGGAGTCCATGGGGTCGCAAAGAGTCAGACACTACTGAGCGACTTCACTTCACTTCAAGGATAGCAAGGATAAGATAACAGTAAGGATATCAGGGGCTTCCCTAGTAGCTCAGCTGGTAAAGAATCTGCCTGCAGTGCCGGAGACCCTGGTTCGATTCCCCCTGGGTCGGGAATATCTGCTGGAGAAGGGATATGCCACCCATTCCAGTATGTTTGGGCTTCCCTGGTGGCTCAGCTGGTTAAGAATCTGCCTGCAATGCGAGAGACCTGGGTTCGATCCCTGGGTTGGGAAGATCCCCTGGAGAAGGGAATGGCTGGCAACCCGCTCCAGTACTCTTTGTCTGGAGAATCCTGTGGCCGGTGGAGCCCGGTGGGCTACAGTTCATGGGGTCACAAAGAGTCAGATACGACTGAGTGATCAACAACCAAGGATAACAAAAACACGCAGTAGACAACTGGGCGTCTGTGCGCTGTGCAGGCTTTTTATGGTGGAAAGGGACTTTAAGATAATGTGCATACAAATTCTGGGGGAAAAAATAGGAAAAGCGAACTTTCCAGTGTTCCTTAGGATGCTTTCCCTTTTTTTCCCCTAAAACAGGCTTTCACACTCTATCACGTTAGGCCCTAGGTTTAGGAAAAAAAAAAAAAGGTCCTCTTTTTCTCTCATTCCTACCAGTTAATAAAACTGTTGAATGGAAGTTTTAATGATCTGGAAAGCTTGTTTTTCCCGAAGCTGTCTTTGAGTATTTCGAGCGTGGAGACAGTCAGGCGTGGCGGAGTGGGGGTCTGACCTGGTGGTCCCTGGCTCTCTCTCTCTCTGGGCCCTTTCCACTCTGAGATGGATGAGGAGCTGACAAGCTGTCTCAGACTCAGGGTGGCGTCTTTACTCGGGAGTGGATCCCTTGCAGATGTGCGTGTGCAAGGCCTCTGGGGCATGGCTTCCCCGTGCGGGTTGTCATCAAGGCTGCCGTGGGCCCGAGCGACCCAGGGTGTGCCCACACGTCCTGCCAAGCGGGGGTCTGCATCTTTTCCCCGAGCGCAGGGATTGTTGTCTTATGGATGGGCGTGAACTTGGTGCTGCCGGCTGTCTTGACGTGTGCTTGGCTGGAGTTTCTGTTTTCCTCGTTGTTTCTTTTCTGCCTGTAGAGGCATTTCTGTGGTAGAGAATGTAGAAATGCAGGAAGGTACAGAGAAAGAGGGTATCAGAGGATGAGGTGACTGCATGGCATCACCGATGCAATGGACATGAACTTGGGCAGACTCTGGGAGACGATGGGGGACAGGGAAGCCTGGTGTGCTGCAGTCCATGGGGTTGCAAAGAACTGGGCACGACTGGGCAACTGAACGACACCACCACCAACAGAAGGAAAGAAGTCGGCCGAGTTTCATCACTTTCGTAGAAAGAGCTGCTGTTGACATTTCGGTCCTTTTGCTCATACATCTCTATGTCCTGTCTCCCTCCTTCCTCTCTTCCCTGCCTCTCCCCCCACTTAAAAATCAGCACATAAAGAGGAACACCCAGAATACAGATACAATGTTATACTTTTTCCCCAGTTAACAGACTGTCTGGGGACTGGACTGATTGGACCACAGTCCTTGACTGAGCAGTGTGTAACCTCTATGTGCCTCAGTTTCCTGGTCTGTAAAAGGGGACGATGGTTATTTGATGACTCATTGTAAAGATCTCCGAGAAGCGCTCAGTCTGGTGCTGGTGTTAATGTCTTTTGGCTGAAGTTCCTTTTTATCTCAGTGATCAAATGCCATCATATCTTTCCACAAAACCCAGACTACTGGGACTGTAAAGCAGGGCTGAAAACCATAGCTTCTGGCAAAGGAAAATAGGATGTACTGGGTAGCGCAGAGCAGGGTTTCTTAACCTTGGCACTATTGACCTTCAGGCTTGATGCATCTTTGTGG
Organism: Oryx dammah; assembly: GCF_014754425.2. Lineage (NCBI taxonomy): Eukaryota > Metazoa > Chordata > Mammalia > Artiodactyla > Bovidae > Oryx > Oryx dammah. The sequence continues at coordinate 152,367,688 of NW_024070186.1, read as the reverse complement.
TGAGGGGCTGTCTCCTGCCTTGCAGGGGAGGCTGTAGTATCCCTCCCCGCAACCCCAGGCACCGTCAGAATCGCCTTGGGTTGAGACCCACTGGGCTGACTCCTCAGGATTTGTCACCTGGGACTGCCCATGGGCACCTGAAGCAAAACTGACGGGCTACCAGGATATGCAGCCATGAAGGTCGGGCACAGGGTTCGCCTGCCTCCTTCCTGTCTCCGAACAGCTCTTATGCATTTGGTTTGAAGCTGCAAGATCCAGCAGTCTTAGAATCGGAGGAACGACCTGCCCCTGGCTGTGCCCTCTGTGTGCCTGGTGAGAGCTTATGGCATTTGGTGAACGGTGCTGCTGGATTCGTGGTCTCAAGAAGCCTTAACTCAGGGACCAAAGACAGTCTCAGTCGCTCAGAGCTTTGTGTAGATTTTTATTTAAAGTGAAAGTGACAGAAAAAGCTTCCGACATAGACATCAGAAGAGGGTAGGAGGGTACCCCCTCCTCACTAGTTTAAGCATGGCATTGTATACTTTTCTGCTAGCTGCTGAAAATAGATACAAAGAATACCTCAAGGTTTGTAAAAGTGCCACCAGACCCTTTCCCAAGGCATACATTCTGAGATAACTCCAGCACAAGATTAGCCAGGGAGAACGGTTCCAGGGTGCCAGCTCTGGGTGAGATATACTGTTGCTATGTAATCAGGGGTACAAGTCTCGAGAAATAGGTTCCCAGGCAAGATTTGTTACAATTATAATAATTATTAACATGGAGTCTAAGCAAAGCATTTCCCTGAGTAAGACATTATGCTGTGTGGTCATTAGCTCCTTAAGAAAGGCCAGTTCTTGGGCAGGATTGTTGCACAAGACTTCAGGAAAGCATGAGCTAAAATGTTCACCTCCTCCTTTAAGGGGTCTGGACTGGCTCAGCTTTAACTCTCTCACTGTCCTTTCTGGGCTCCATGTTGAGATGCCTGGCCCCCTCCCCCCACCCCCCCTGATCACTGGGTGAAGGACCACATAGCAGGAAGTTTCCCCCAGCAGTGATGTGGCTCCCATTCCGTCCCAGGCTGCGGGCCTGCTGAGCGCAATCACGAAGAGTTGTCTAATGGAACGCTGTAGGGTTCAAGCACACTGCCGAGCCCAGGGCAGAGGTCGGGACCCAGTGTTTGTCAAGCATCCGTGCAGTGCTTGGCACATCTCGGTGTGGGTGCTTCCTTGCTCCCTCTTGTCTTGACCCTGAAGGATGTCGTTCCACCCATCTGTGGTTCCCCAGTTCAGTGGTAGATTGATAGTGACACAGATGGCCTTCAGGGGGCAGTGGGGAGTTTTTATACAATTAAGTTACTTTCCATTTACAGTTATTACAAAATATTGGCTCTATCTCTTGTGTTGCACAATACATCCTTAAGCCTGTCTTACACCCAGTGGTTTGTCCCTCCTCCTTCCGCAGTCCTGTGTTCCGGTACACCCCTATCCTGTCATTAATAGTTCGTTCTCTATTGTTTCTTTTCTGTTTTATTCACTAGTTAGCTGTCTTTTTTTTTTTTGAATCCACACATACGTGATGTCATATAGTATTTGTCTTTCTCTGTCAGACTTATTTCACTGAAATCTGTGAGCCCTTCACACTTAGGCGCTCCAAGTCCATCCATGATGCTGCAAATGGCAAAATGTTGTTCTTTTTCACGACCAACTAATATTCCACAGTATATACCACATCTTCTTTATACATTCACCGGCCGATGGCCACTTAGGTTGCTTCCATATCTTGGCAGTTGTAAACAATGCTGCTGTGAACATTGGGGTGCATGTATCTTTTTGAATTAATGTGTTTTTTTTTTTTGAATATATACCCAGGAGTGGAATTGTTGGGTCATATGATAGTTCTGTTTTTAGAGAAAAGTCTCATCTGTTCTCTATCGTGGCTGCACCAATTTGCATTCTTACCAATAACGCACAAGGGGTCCCTTCTCTTCACATCTTGAGGTCTCAATTTTGACTTGTAATTCCACAGTTAGCCTTTTGGCTTCCCCCCATCTCCCATTTCCATACTGTCAGGCAACAGTGATGTTAAACACTTCTGCTTCTTTGTTTCGAGATTTCCATCTGAATTTCGTAGGCTCCTAGAAAATGCCTCAGTGACCTGCAAAATGACCCAACAGCACAACCTCTTGGCGTCTGAATCCTGGCATGGTCTCAGTGTAAGTGATGTGAGGATTAGAATGACCCGGTCTGAGAAACATCTGGGGCTGCTCTCCTGGGATCAGTGGCAATACCCGTGGGTTACAAAGGAAGGCTGGGAAGGCAGCTCGGTGTCCTAGACTTGGTCTTGACTCTCTGTTTCTCTGTGGCTTTTTCACCCCAAGAGAGGCCTTCAAGGCACACAGCCTGCCTTGTAGTCTCTTCTCTAGCTTGTGGAAATGGTCTTACCTGCAGGCTGTGTTCTGGGGCTGCCATACATGAAAAGTGAAGTATCATTTTCTAGCTCTTGACCTGGCTGTTCCTGAGAAGGCCTTGGCTCCTGGCTGGTGTCAGGGTCCTCCATGGCCTGTATGGTCCCCGGGTAAGTGGAAATCTGAAATTTCAGGACACACAGTGCTGTGAGCTTCATGGTATGATTGATAGCTGGGCCTTGAGTGGGTTTGTGTTAGTCACTCAATCACGTCCGATTTTGCGACCCCTGGGATTTTAACTTGCTAGGTTCCTCTGTCCATGGGATTCTCCAGGCAAGAATACTGGAGTGAGTAACCATTCCCTTCTCCAGGGGATCTTCCTGACCCAGGGACTGAACCTGGGTCTCCTGCATTGCAGGCAGATTCTTTACCACCTGAGCTACCAGGGAATCCCATTTCTAAAGCAGTGGATGAAGGATTTGAAACTCACAGATTTCCGCTCCTCCAGACTTCTGCAAATTCTTTCTGTTCCTCTCCCTGATTTTCACACTGATTCAGAACTACTGTACACGGAAGGTCCTTGTGCAGAAGCAGCTGGGTTTGGAGGCCACCCACGATGCCCGCTCCACAGTGTTAATTCAGTAAGCAGGTATTGAAGTCTTAACGTATCAGGCTCATACCTGTTGGGTATGTGCCTGTGGATGGAACAGGAACTAAAGCAGACCCTGTCCCTACCCTGGCAGCTTCCTGCTGGAGTCTGTGGGGCCATGGAGAGAGTCAGGTGGTTGGGCTGCTGCTGCTGCTGTTAGTCGCTCAGTCGTGCCCGACTCTTGGGCTGCAGCCTGCCCTGCAGGCTCCTCTGTCCATGGGATTTCCCCGGCAAGAACACTGGCGTGGGTTGCCATTTCCTCCTCTAGGGGATCTTCCTGATCCAGGGATTGAATTTGCATCTCCTGCAAGCCGTCTTCCCAGATGGCGCAAGCGGTAATGAACCCGCCTGCCAGTGCAGGAGACAAGAGATGTGGGTTCACTCCCTGGGTCGGGAAGATCCCCTGGAGAAGGAAATGGCAACCCGCTCCAGTAATCTTGCCTAGAAAATCCGGTGGACAGAGGAGCCTGGTGGGCTATGGTTCATAGGGTCACAGAGTTGGACGTGAACTCAAGTGACTTACCACTTAGCACTCCCACACTGCAAGTGGGTTCTTTACTGCTGAGCCACCAGGGAACCCCGGGGGTTGGGATACAGTGTGCTTATGGGATTTCCTAACTCCTTTTCAACACGAATCAAGGGTTTGTAACAGCTGCTTCACTCCCGTTTTCCACGGCCGCCCCAGTTCTGCCTGGAAGTTCTCCTGCTGGACTTGGCTTGCCCGCCTGCTAGGGACGCAAGGACAGTTTCTGGTTCTCCGTGCGTGTTTGTTGGGCTGCTCCTCGACGGGGCGTGCAGATTCTCGCACTGCTGACTAGTTTACAATCACCCCTCCCCATTCTTGAATTTGCCACCCTCTCGAGTAATGGAAGGGTCCCCTGCGCCAGTGCTCTGGGTGTCACCGGGAACCTTTGCCCCTGGGTCTGGGCTTCCCGAATGAGTGCTAGAGGCTGTCACAGGGAAGCTGCTTCTCCTCGGAGGCGTCCACAAAGCCAGAAGTGAGTCTCACCATGTTGCAACTGTGACATGTGTTTGAAAATAAAGTTTTAATTAGAAGGAGCATTTCTCAGCCTCAACCTGGTGCTGGCTGTCTTAACACTGAGACTAAAATAAACCAGCTCCTGCTTCTTGGCACCAGACCCATTCCACCACTTACACGCTGACTCTTGCGGGTGGAAACAGGTGGCGTAGTGGTGTGTGTGTCTTTTCAGGACCTCCGGCTTTATCCACAGTGGAGAGGGATGGTGTTTGCCCCCAGGGTGGTGGGGTGTGCAGCGCCGTTTGCTTTGGACTTAACTGGTTTTGGTCTGTTTGTGTGTGTGCATGCTAAGTTGTTTCAGTCGCCACCCGGGAATCCATTTCATCTACCTCATTTCTTTTTATTTTCTGCCCACATCTCAAGGCTTGCAGTATCTTAGTTTCCCAACCAGAGATTGAACCTGGGGTGATGGTGGTAAAATGCCAAGTCTGGACCGCTGGACCGTCAGTGAACTCCTCCTTATCTTCAGTTCAGTTCAGTTCAGTTCAGTTCAGTCGCTCAGTCGTGTCCAACTCTTTGGCACCCCATGAATCGCAGCACACCAGGCCTCCCTGTCCATCACCATCTCCCGGAGTTCACTCAAACTCATGTCCATCAAGTCTGTGATGCCATCCAGCCATCTCATCCTCTGTTGTCCCCTTCTCCTCCTGCCTCCAATCCCTCCCAGCATCAGAGTCTTTTCCAATAAGTCAACTCTTTGCATGAGGTAGCCAAACTATTGGAGTTTCAGCTTTAGCATCATTCCTTCCAAAGAACACCCAGGGCTGATCTCCTTTAGGATGGACTGGTTGGATCTCCTTGCAGTCCAAGGGACTCTCAAGAGTCTTCTCCAACACCACAGTTCAAAAGCATCAATTCTTCGGTCCTCAGCCTTCTTCACAGTCCAACTCTCACATCCATACATGACCACTGGAAAAACCATAGCCTTCACTACATGGACCTTTGTTGGCAAAGTAATGTCTCTGCTTTTGAATATACTATCTATGTTGGTCATAACTTTTCTTCAAGGAGTAAGGGTCTTTTAATTTCATTGATGCAGTCACCATCTGCAGTGATTTTGGAGCCCCCCCAAATAAAGTCAGCCACTGTTTCCACTGTTTCCCCATCTATTTCCCATGAAGTGATGGGACCAGATGCCATGATCTTCGTTTTCTGAACGTTGAGCTTTAAGCCAACTTTTTCGCTCTCCTCTTTCACTTTCATCAAGAGGCTTTTTAGTTCCTCTTCACTTTCTGGCATAAGGGTGGTGTCATCTGCATATCTGAGGTTATTGATATTTCTCCCGACAATCTTGATTCCAGCTTGTGATTCTTCCAGCCCAGCATTTCTCATGATGTACTCTGCATAGAAGTTAAATAAGCAGGATGACAATATACAGTCTTGATGTGTTCTTTTTCCTATTTGGAACCAGTCTGTTGTTCCATATCCAGTTCTAACCTTTACTTCCTGACCTGCATATAGGTTTCTCAAGAGGCAGGTCAGGTGGTCTGGTATTCCCATCTCTTTCAGAATTTTCCACAGTTTATTGTGATCCACACAGTCAAAGGCTTTGGCATAGTCAATAAAGCAGAAATAGATATTTTTCTGGAACTCTCTTGCTGTTTCCATGATCCAGTGGATGTTGGCAATTTGATCTCTGGTTCCTCTGCCTTTTCTAAAACCAGCTTGAACATCTGGAAGTTCACAGTTCACATATTGCTGAAGCCTGGCTTGGAGAATTTTGAGTATTACTTTACTAGCATGTGAGATGAGTGCAATTGTGCGGTAGTTTGAGCATTCTTTGGCATTGCCTTTCTTTGGGATTGGAATGAACACTGACCTTTTCTAGTCCTGTGGCCACTGCTGAGTTTTCCAAATTAGCTGGCATATTGAGTGCAGCACTTTCACAGCATCATCTTTCAGGATTTGAAATAGCTCCACTGGAATTCCATCACCTCCACTAGCTTTGTTTGTAGTGATGCTTTCTAAGGCCCACTTAACTTCACATTGCAGGATGTCTGGCTCTAGGTGAGTGATCACATTATCGTGATTATCTTGGTTGTGAAGATCTTTTTTGTACAGTTCTTCTGTGTATTCTTGCCACCTCTTCTTAATATTTTCTGCTTCTGTTAGGTCCATACCATTTCTGTCCTTTATGGAGCCCATCTTTGCATGAAATGTTCCCTTGATATCTCTAATTTTCTTGAAGAGATCTCTAGTCTTTCCCATTCTGTTGTTTGCCTCTGTTTCTTTGCATTGATCGCTGAGGAAGGCTTTCTTATCTCTTCTTGCTATTCTTTGGAACTCTGCATTCAGATGCTTATATCCTTCCTTTTCTCCTTTGCTTTTCACCTCTCTTCTTTTCACAGCTATTTGTAAGGCCTCCCTAGACAGCCATTTTGCTTTTTTGCATTTCTTTTCCATTTCTTATCTTCATTTATGTTTATAAAAGGCCTTTTGTCTAAATGTAAGTCTAAAAATTTAATGAAAGGAGCTGGCATAAGAGACAACATGCTCTGGTGTGAGGTCAGGGCCATGCATGGCCTTGGAGCCAGATACATATGGGTTCATAGCTTTTCTTTATTTACAAAAAAAAATTTATTTATTTGGCTGCTCTGAATCTTAGTTGCAGCACATGGCATCTTTAATCTTCCTTGCAGCATGTGAACTCTTAGTTGTGGCATGGGGATCTAGTTCCTTGACCAGGATCGATCCCAGGCTCCTTGCATTGGAAGCATGGAGTCAGCCTCTGTACCACCAGGGAAGTCCTCATATCTGTCTTTATTAACTAACGGTGTGACTTTGGCAGACCACTTAGCCTCTGAGCTTTTGTACCCTCATTTTAATATTGGTACATCACCTTCTTTACCGGTTTGACACTGATGATTATAGATTATACCTGCACCGAGACTGGCACTGCAGTCGCTTGATAAATGATATCCATTATTATTATAATTTAATGGTATAGTCCTTACCTTGCACTGAGTCACTGCCAAGGTCTCCCACAGTGTTTTCCGCTCTAGGCTGGTCTTGCCTGGGGTTGCTTCTGCTTTGGTTAGGGATTGGTGAGCCTGAAAGGAACTTGGCCAGATGAACTCAGGCTGGCAGGTGGGTGAGTCCCTGAATGTCAGCCTACACATTACATCACCCTTCGAGGCGCTTCTGTGCTCCTGCCTGCACTTGTTTCTCCCACCTCCCAGCATCACCAGATAGAAACGAGACTTGAGAGTGTAGGTTCTTAAAAAGAATCTCTTTCTTGATTTCCTCATGCCACGTACACCCCAGGTGACTGGAAGGACGTATCTTTAGGTTTGCCTGCAAGTTCAGGTGGGTGATTAACCAGGAGGTCCCCCAACAAGGAGCTTAGGGCTGAAGTTGGAGGCATCAACACTGCCTGGGGGCTTTCCTGGTGCTCCAGTGGTTAAGCATATGCCAGCCAGTGACGGAGCTGTGGGTTCAATCCCTTCTCTGGGAAGATCCCACATGCTGTAGAGGAACGAAGCCCATTTGCCATAGCTACTAAGCCTATGTGCCTTAGAGCCTGTGTGCTGCGAAAGAAGCCGCCACAATGGGAAGCCCCTGCACCACCCCTGGAGAGCAGCCCCCACTCCCTGCAACTAGAGAGAGCCCTTGGGTGGCAACGAAGACCTACTGCAGCCAAAAATAAGAACGAGCAAACAAGCATCGCCCTGGGGTCTGGGTTGGATTTTATTGTTGAGCTGAGAAGGACATTGGTGGTCATCCAAACTCACTTTTGTCTTAATGGTTACTCTCTCGGTCATGTCCGACTCTTTGCGACACCATGGACTGTAGCCTGCCAAGTTCCTTTAAATCCATGGAATTCTCCAAGCAAGAATATTAGAGTGGGTTGCCATTCCCTTCTCCAGGGGATCTTCCTAACCCAGGGATCGAACCGAGGTCTCCCACGTTGCAGGCAGATTCTTTACTGTCTGAGCCACTAGGGAAGCCGTGTCTTATCGGAGGGTCCGCGTTTAGAACGTCTGTGATCTGTGAGTGTCTGTCTGTCCCCTGAATGTTACTAGAGATCCAAATTCTATCACTGAACAGTCTCTGCGTTTTGGGGAGGCATCTCTAATTTTAGTTATATTGAGCTGAAATCCCCTCTTCCGATGCCTTCACCTGGCATGAGAGCCCTCAAGGATCTGAAGACTGTTGCTGTGTCTTTCCTTTCATCTCTCTTTCCAGTTAAACTTGGCCATTTCCTATAACTCTCATCCCTTGAGCTTTGTTTTTAGGCCACATAGGATTCTTTCTACTTTCTTTTCTGGGTTGTTCTCCAGACTATCAAAGACCTCGTTGAAGTGAGTTGGGTTTTCTAGAGCTGATCCGTTCTTCCAGCTGAACTTTGATCAAGAACCTTCTTTCTTATAAGTTTTCCTAGCTTTTTAAAAAAAAGTTAAAATTTTGTTTTTGGTCTGAGCCCCTGCCTTTTAGGGGAAGTTAGCTCTGCAAAGAGGTTGATGTCAAAACACTCACGCCAGAGCTTACTGTTTTTTTAACCTGGGCTGCACCAACTGGCATGTGGAATCTTAGTTCCCTGACCAGGAATCGACCCCCAGCCTCTGCAGTGGAAGCGTGGAGTCTTAAGCACTGGACTGCTAGGGAGGTGCCCCCTTCCTAGCTTTAATTGCAGCCACGTGACACAGTCATCTCCTTGAGCTTTCCGTTTTCTAGATGGTGTGGAATCACATTTGTTTGAAATGTTTTCAGCTTTTGACCATTGAATATGATGTTAGCTATGGATTTGTCATATATGGTCTTTTTTATGTTGAGGTATTTTCCCTCTATGCCCCCTTTCTGGAGAAAGTTTTTAAAAATTTTTATCATACGTAAGTGTTGAATTTTGTCACAAGCTTTTTCTGAATCTGTTGAGGTGATCATATGGTTTTTGTTCTTTGGTTTGTTAATGTGGTGTATCACATGGATTGATTTGCAGATATTGAAAAATCCTTGTATCCCTGGGATAAATCCCACTTGATCCCGGTCTCTGGTGGCTGTGTTGCTAAGTCATGTCTGGTTCCTGTGACCTCATGGATTGTAGCCTGCTAGGCTCCTCTATGGGATTCTCCAGGCAAGAATACTGGAGTGGGTAGCCATTCCCTTTTCTAAGGGATGGCAGCTGGGTCTCCTGCTTTGCATGTGGTCTCCTGCCTTGCAGGCAGATTCTTTACTGACTGAGCCACCAGTTGTTACTGTTTAGTTGCTAAGTGGTGTCTGACTGTTTGTGACCCCATGGACTACCGCACTCCAGGCTTCTCTGTCCTTCACTATCTCCTGGAGTTTACTCAAACTCAAGTCCATTGAGTTGGTGAGCCACCAGGGAAGCCCATTGATCATGGTCTATGATCCTTTTTAATATGTTCTTGGATTTCATTTGCTAGTATTTTGTTGAGGATTTTTGCATCTGTGTTCTTCTGTGATATTGGTCTGTAATTTTCTTTTTTTGTGTGGTATCTTTGTCTAATTTTGGTATCAGGGTGATGGTGATCTCATAGAATGCCTTTGGGAGTATTCCTTCCTCTGAAATGTTTTGGAATAGTTTCAGAAGGATAGGTGTTGGTTCCTCTCTAAATGTGTGTGTATGAGTGTTTAATAATGGCAGCTCATTGGAGTGCCAAGCAACATTGTGTTCAAGTAATTCTGGCTTGATATTTAAGTGAAAGTATACTTGAACCAGTCTTACTAATAAGCCTAAAATTGTCAGAGTTTCCCCTCAGCATGGAAAAGATGTTCTTCTTGGGTACATTAGTAGGTGACTAAGTACTGTTTGGCTGCAAGAGCCCAGGCCTAGTCATTTTTATTAGCTCTCATTGGTAACCAACTGGATTTTCTCTTCTCCTTTTCTTAAGATCTTTAGCAAAGACTTCTACCTTTTTTTGTTGTTGAATACTTGCTTTGCTGTAATGAGTCCAAAAAGGGGTTCTTATTGAAAGAACGTAGGCTCTGCTGTCAGAAGATGTGGGTTGGACTCCTGGCTCCCTACCTACCTAGTCGTCCTGGGACTATGGTCAAGAAAAGAAACCTTCACGAGTCTCAGCTGCTTCCTTTGTTTGTAAGAGAGTAGGGTGTCATGAGAATTCGGAGATGGAGCTCTGTGAAGGGCACTGTCAAGGCTTGAAGGATGGTAATTAATAGCCCCCCTTCTCACCCCAGTGTTTAGCACCAGTTGATTTGTATAAAAGAGAATTCAGACAAAAGGGAGGTCAGGACATGAGCATTATTACAGGAGAAAGCTGGTTTGAGAATAGGTTTGAGGGCCTAATGGGCTTGCTCACTTCCCTTGCAGGGCTGGTCAACCCTGAGAACAGGACAGAGAAGAAAGTGGTTTGTCCTGAAAGTGATCAGTTCCAGAAGACAGAGTCCAGAAGGTGTCAGGCATCACGTGTTTTGTATCTTCTCCCAGTCTACCCGATGGCTTAGCAACAAAGAACCTTCCTGCCAGTGCAGGAGACCCAGGAAGACACATGTTCCGTCCCTGGGCGGGGAAGATTCCCTGGAGGAGGAAATGGCAACCCACTCTACTATTTCTGCCTGGAGACTCCCATGGACAGAGGTGCCTGGAGCACTATAGTCCAAGGGGTTGCAAAGAGTCAGATGTGACTGAGTGACTGCGCGCATGAATAGCCCAGCCCAGTCTGCCAAAGAGTCCTCTTCTTCTGGGGGAGGAACGAATTAGGGAATGTGGAAGGAGCTTGTATTAGTTTCCTACGGCTGCCATAGCAAAGCATATCAAGCTGGGTAGCCGAAACAACAGAAATTTGTTGTCTCATAGTTGCAGAAGCCAAAAGTCCAAGGTCAAGTTTTCTCCTGAATGCTGCAAAAGAGAACCTGTTTCATGGTTTTTTCCCCAGGTTTTGGCAGTTTCCTAGCAACCACTGTGTGTTCCTTGGTTTGTGGAATTGTCACTTGGATCTCTGCCTTCATCTTTACATGATGTCCTCCCAGTGTGTTTGTCTGTGTCCCAAATCCCCCTTTTTAGAAGTGACAGCTTACAGTGGATGGTGTCGGGTTTGTGATCTCTGAAGAAGAAGACTTAGCTTCTGGCTCAGGGACCATGCTTGATTGCTCAGAGCTTTTGTGTGGCAGAATTTTTATTGAAGTGAAAAAGGACAGTGAGAAAGCTTCTGACGTAGACATCAGAAGGGGGACAGAGAGTGCCCCACTTGCTAGTCTTATCAAGGACTTATGTACCTTCACCACACCCACTTCCACAACATGCCTCTCAAGGTAACAGGATTAGTTAGAAGGTTCTTGTTAAGAAGGAGAAACATGTCCTTGAGCAAGATACATTGTTGTTATATAATCATTAGTACAGAGCTTAAGGAAAAACATACCCTTGAGGAAAATGAGTTGTTTTGTTGTATAATCATTCAGTTCAGTTAGTTCAATCCCTGAAGCCTGGCTTGGAGAATTTTGAGCATTACTTTACTAGCATGTGAGATGAGTGCAGTTGTGCGGTAGTTTGAGCATTCTTTGGCATTTCCTTTCTTTGGGATTGGAATGATAACTGACCTTTTCCAGTCCTGTGGCCACTGCTGAGTTTTCCAAATTTGCTGGCATATTGCTCTAGGCTTAAAGAAAGTTAATCTCAGAGATTGTTGTCATAACAACTCTCAGAGTTTAAAAAAAAAATATCATGTGTCTAAGACAAAGCAGTATAGAAAAAAGTTTGTCCTTTTTTCCTTCTTGAGAGCCCTGGATCCCTTTCTTCTTGAGGACCCTGGACTCCTTATCAACCTATCTAAAAATTAAAAAGCATATTAAAAAGCAGAGAGATGACTTTGCTAACAAAGGTCCATCTAGTCAAGCCTGTGGTTTTTCCAGTAGTGATGTATGGATGTGAGAGTTGGACTATAAAGAAAGCTGAGTGCAGAAGAATTGATGCTTTTGAACTGTGGTGTTGGAGAAGACTCTTGAGAGTCCCTTGGACTGCAAGGACATCCAACCAGCCCATTCTAAAGGAGACCAGTCCTGGGTGTTCACTGGAAGGACTGATGTTGAAGCTGACACTCTCATTTGAAAAGACCCTGATGCTGGGAGGGATTGGGGGCAGGAGGAGAAGGGGACGACAGAGGATGAGATGGCTGGATGGCATCACTGACTCGATGGACGTGAGTTTGAGTAAACTCCGGGAGTTGATGATAGACAGGGAAGCATGGTGTGCTGCAGTCCATGGGATCGCAAAGAGTCCGACGTGACTAAGCGACTGAACTGAACTGAACTGAAGAATTAGCTCTCTCATAAGGATTAGGGGCTACCGTACTGCAGCGTGATTTAAGTGATGCCATCTGCCGTGACCCTCTTCCCAAATAAGATCATGTTATGAGATTCTGGGGGTCAGGACTTTCACATGTGAATTTGGGTGGGAAACATAGTTCAACCCAGAATGGAAGTTGAGGTGTTTTTTTTTTTTTTTTTTGTTTCATTCCAGGAGAGTGAGGATTCTTTCCTTTGTGAAGAATAGTATTTTTAAGAAAAATCTTAATTTTATTTACTACTTTGACTTGGCTGAGTCTTAACTGTGGCTCATGGGATCTTTGTTACAGCATGAAGGATCTTTAATTGCAGCATATGGGGTTTAGTTCCCTTTGTGTGTGTGCTAAGTCACTCAGTTGTGTCCGACTCTTTGTGACCCTATGGGCTGTAGCCCACCAGGCTTCTCTGTTCATGGGTTTCTCCAGGCAAGAACGCTGGAGTGGGTTGCCATTTCTAGTGGATATTTCCAACCCAGGGATCAAACCTGTGTCTCTTATGCCGTCTGGATTGGCAGGTGGGTTCTTTACCCCTAGTGTCACTTGGGAAGCCCCCTAGTTCCCTGACCAGGGATTGAACCTATGCAGTGGAAGTGTGGAGTCTTAGCCACTGCACCACCAGAAAAGTCCCAAAAACTGTAGGCATTACGACCCAGTAGGTGCTGAGTAGCTCTCTTTTATGGTCTGAATCGTGGTCCCCCCTCCTCCACATTAGTGTGTTGAGAGTCTGCCCTTCCTCTTTCCCCCGTGACTGCCTTTTGGATACAGTAAGCCTTTAAGCAGATGGTGGTGGTAGTTGTTTAGTCGCTAAGTCGTGTCCGACTCTTGCGACCCCATGGACTGCAGCCCACCAGGCTCCTCTGTCCATGGGATTCTCTAGGCAAGAATACTGGAGTGGGCTGCCATTTCCTTCTCCAGGGGATCTTCCTGACCCAGGGATCAAACCCGGATCTCCTGCACTGCAGGCAGATTCTTTACCACTGAGCTCCCAGCAGGGAAGAAGCCCCTTTAAGAAGATAATTAAGGTTGAATGAGACCCAAAGAGTAGGGCCCTAATCCAATAGGGATAATGTCCTTATAAGATGGGGAACAGCCGCCAGAGCTCTGTCCTCTCTGAGTACCCTACTGGCACCTTGATCTTGGACTTTCAGCCTCCAGAAATGTGAGACCATACATTACTGTTGTTAGGTCACCCAACCTATGGCGCTTTATTGTGGCAACCCAAGCAGATAAAGTGGCTTTCAAGGTGGCACTGGTAAAGAATCTGCCTGCCAGTGCAGGAGACATAAGAGATGTGGGTTCGATCCCTGGGTGGGGAAGATCCCCTGGAGTAGCAAATGGCACCCCACTGCAGTATTCTTGCCTGGATAATCCCATGGACCGAGGAGCCTGGCGGGCTGCAGTCCATCGGGTCACAAAGAGTCAGACTTGACTGAGTGTCTGAGCAGGCAGATGAAGACCCTTGGGCTTCCCCTGTGGCTCAGCTGGTAAAGAATCCACCTGCAATGTGAGAGACCTGTGTTCAAACCCTGGGTTGGGAAGATCCCCTGAAGAAGGGGAAGGCTACCCACTCTAGTATTCTGGCCTGGAGAATTCCATGGACTCTATAGTCTGTGAGGTCACAAAGAATCGGACACGACTGAGTGCCTTTCCCTTTCACTTCGGGCTTCCCTGGTGGCTTAGCTGGTAAGAATCTGCCTGCAATGCAGGAAACCTGGGTTCGATCCCTGGTTTGGGAAGATCCCCTGGAGAAGGGAATGGCTACCCATTCCAGTGTTCTGGCCTGGAGAATTCGATGGACTTTTCCATGGGATAGCAAAGAGGCTGACACGACGGAGCAAATTTCAGTTCACTTCACTTCCTTTCTTCTGATGGCGACAGCTGTGTGTAGTGCGCTTGCAGTACTCGTGGCCATTGCTGAGGTCAGGGTTGGTGAGCCTGCTTTTATGGTGGCATAGGGCAGGTGGTAGCTTCTGGTCTGTGTTATATTTAGTCTTCTGTCTCTAGTTAATGGGTTGGATAGCTAAGGACGAGAAAGCTTAAGCAGTTTGCTGGAAGCCACTTTACTAGATTAGGCAATGGGGCCTGAGGGTGAATCCCGATGCTCTCAGAGCTTGCTTGGGTAAATCCAGGGCAAAGATACTTAAATCTTTATTTAAAAATGCAATTCATAGTGACATGTGGATGTCATTGACTAGCAAAGAAATGAAACAAAGTGGGTCAGTGACACACTGCACTGTTTTGTGATAAATGTAGGTTAACTGATTTAATGGAAAACCACAATCTAGGGAAAAGTGGACTTGAAAAGCTTAAATCCTTGAAATATTTCCAATTATCCAATTATGACTGGGAGACAGTAAGTGCACCTCTTTGAGGCTAAAACCTTTTACAGCAGACACTTTTGCTCTGCCTTGTGGTTATAGCTGCTGCTTTAGTTCAGAATGTACTCATTGGATGGTGACTGTGTGCCTGGTTTGTGCTGGGCACTGTACACCAGGGGCTACAATGCATAGTCGTTGTTCTGAATTAGCTGACAGCTCAGTTCAGTTCAGTCGCTCAGTCATGTCTGACTCTTTCAGACCCCATGGACTGCAGCACACCAGGCCTCCCTGTCCAGCACCAACTCAAGTTTGAGCTTGCTCATACTCATGTCCATTGAATCTTGATGCCATCCAACCATCTCATCCTCTGTCGTCCCCTTCTCCTCCTGCCTTCAGTCTTTCCCGGCATCAGGGTCTTTTCCAATGAGTCACTTCTTCGAATCAGGTGGCCAAAGTATTGGAGCTTCAGCTTCAGCATCAGAACGTCCAGTGAATATTCAGGACTGATTTCCTTTAGGATTGACTGGTCTGCTCACCATTTAGTCCAAGGGACTCTCAAGAGTCTTCTCCAACACCACAGTCCAAAAGCATCAGTTCTTCAGTGCTCAGCTTTCTTTATAGCCCAACTCTCACATCCATACATGACTACTGGAAAAACCATAGCTTTAACTAGATGGATCTTTGTCAGCAAAGTAATGTGTCTGCTTTTTAATATGCTGTCTAGGTTGGTCATAGCTTTTCTTACAGGGAGCAAGCGACTTTTAATTTCATGACTGCAGTTACCATCTGTGGTGATTTTGGAGCCCAAGAAAATAAAATCTCTCACTGTTTCCACTGTTTCCCCATCTATTTTCCATGAAGTGATGGGGCCAGATACCATGATCTTTGTTTTCTGAATATTGAGCTTTAAGCCAACTTTTTCACTCTGCTCTTTCACTTTCATCAAGAGGCTCTTTAGTTCTTCTTCACTTTCTGCCATAAGGGTGGTGTCATCTGCATGTCTGAGGTTGTTGATATTTCTCCCGGCAGTCTTGATTCCAGCTTGTGCTTCATCCTGCCTGGCATGTCGCATGATGTAGTCTGCATATATGTCACCTCTTAATAAGCAAGGTGACAATATACAGCCTTGATGGACTCCTTTGCCAATTTGGAACCAGTCCATTGTTCCATGTCCAGTTCTAACTGTTGCTTCTTGACCTGCCTACAGATTTCTCAGGAGGCAAGTTAAGATGGTATGATATTCCCATCTCTTCAAGAATTTTTCAGTTTGTTGTGATCCCCAGTCAAAGGCTTTGGTGTTGTTCATAAAGCAGAAGTAGATGTTTTTCTGGAACTCTCTTTCTGGCTAAATGGACAGTGTTGTTGTTCAGTCCCTCAGTCATGTCCGACTTTACAACCCCATGGACTACAGCCCACCAGGCTCATCTATTCTACAGTGTTTCCTGGAGTTTGCTAAGATTCTTGTCCATTGAGTCTGTGATGCTATCTCTGTATTGTAGGTCTTCCCTGCGATGGCAGAGGGAGGCCATTCCAGCATCTGGGGAGAACTTGCAGGGGTAGGGCAGTGTCTCACACAGACTACAGGATGCTTTCCTTAAAGCATCCTCATGCCCAAAAGAGGTGATGCTTGAGCTGAGCTTTGGGCCAGTTCCAGTTATTCAGGCAAAGCTGAGTAAAGGTGTTGCAGTCAGAGAAGAAATTAAGTGTATCAACATGGAGATAGTGGGGGGACAGCCCGCTTGGGGAGCAGTGTACACACAAGAACTGCTCTATTGTCTCTTTTTTCTTCTTATTTTCCTTCCTCTGTCTACTCCTTCAGTGTTTCGTGTTTTGGTAAAGAGAATTCATGGGTGAATGAAAAGGCCTACTTTGTAATGTTTGCCAATTTCCTTGGTGTAAATAATCCCACCATGACTGACTCCAAACTATCAAGAGAACGTCAGTTGGCCCACAGACTTAGAAAATTTTTTAACAATTAGTCATAAGCCTGTAAAGTCCCACTCAGTAGAGAACTGCTTCCCTTCCATTCATTATCTGTTTATCATCCATCATTCATTCGTCAATGATCCATCCATCTATCATCCATCCATTCATTCATACACCCATCATCCACCCATCCTTCCATTTATTCATCCATCCATCCATTCAACGTCCATCCACCCATCTATCCATTCATCCATCTATCTGTCCTTCCACCTGCACAACCACCCATCTACCCACTTATCCCTCCATTTTCTGTCCGTCCATCCATCTGTCCATTCATTCATTCTTCCATCCATCCATCCACAAACATAGTTTAACCAAACAGAATCATCAGAATAAGTCATGTTAAAGATTTCAGAGTTCCCTTAGTCAGGTCTTCTCACTGTATGGACAAGAAACTGATCCCTGGAGAGAGGAATAGACTTTCTTAAAGTTGACTTGTAAAATTGAGGTTAAGACAGTTGGCTTCAGAATTTAAGTCTGCATCTGCTTCATTAAGTAAAGAAAATATAATCTCAGATCAGTTCAGTTCAGTTCAGTCACTCAGTTGTGTCCGATTCTTTGTGACCCCATGAATTGCAGCACGCCAGGCCTCCCTGTCCATTACCAACTCCTGGAGTTCACTCAAACTCACGTCCATCGAGTCGGGGATGCCATCCAGCCATCTCATCCTCTGTCGTCCCCTTCTCCTCCTGCCCCCAACCCCCCCCCCAGCATCAGAGTCTTTTCCAACGAGTCAGTTCTTCGCATGAGGTAGCCAAAGTACTGGAGTTTCAGCTTCAGCATCATTCCCTCCAATGAAATCCCAGGCTGATCTCCTTCAGAATGGACTGGTTGGATCTCCTTTCAGTCCAAGGGACTCTCAAGAGTCTTCTCCAACACCACAGTTCAAAAGCATCAATTCTTCAGCACTCAGCTTTCTTCACATCCATACATGAGCACAGGAAAAACCATAGCCTTGACTAGATGGACCTTTATTAGCAAAGCAGTGTCTCTGCTTTTGAATATACTATCTAGGTTGGTCATAACTTTCCTTCCAAGGAGTAAGCATCTTTTAATTTCATGGCTGCAATCACCTTCTGCAGTGATTTTGGAGCCCCCCAAAATAAAGTTTGACAGTTTCCACTGTTTCTCCATCTATTTCCCATGAAGTGATGGGATCAGACGCCATGATCTTCATTTTCTGAATGATGAGCTTTAACCCAACTTTTTTACTCTCCTCTTTCACTTTCATCAAGAGGGTTTTTAGCTCTTCTTCACTTTCTGCCATAAGGGTGGTGTCATCTGCATATCTGAAGTTATTGATATTTCTCCCGGCAATCTTGATTCCAGCTTGTGCTTCTTCCAGCTCAGTGTTTCTCATGATGTACTCTGCGTAGAAGTTAAATAAGCAGGGTGACAATATACAGCCTTGACTTACTCCTTTTCCTATTTGGAACCAGTCTATTCCATGTTCAGTTCTAACTGTTGCTTCCTGACCTGCATATAGGTTTCTCAAGAGGCAAGTCAGGTGGTCTGGTATTCCTATCTCTTTCAGAATTTTCCACAGTTTATTGTGATCCACATAGTCAAAGGCTTTGGCATAGTCAATAAAGCTGAAATAAATGTTTTTCTGGAACTCTCTTGCTCTTTCCATGATCCAGCGGATGTTGGCAATTTGACCTCTGGTTCCTCTGCCTTTTCTGAAGCCAGCTTGAACATCTGGAAGTTCACAGTTCACGTATTGCTGAAGCCTGGCTTGGAGAATTTTGAGCATTACTTTAGTAGTGTGTGAGATGAGTGCAATTGTGTGGTAGTTTGAGCATTCTTTGGCATTTCCTTTCTTTGGAATTGGAATGAAAACTGACCTTTTCCAGTCCTGTGACCACTGCTGAGTTTTCCAAATTTGTTGGCATATTGAGTGCAGCACTTTCACAGCATCATCTTTCAGGATTTGAAATAGCTCCACTGGAATTCCATCACCTCCACTAGCTTTGTTTGTAGTGATGCTTTCTAAGGCCCACTTGACTTCACATTGCAGGATGTCTGGCTCTAGGTGAGTGATCACACTATCGTGATTATCTTGGTTGTGAAGATCTTTTTTGTACAGTTCTTCCGTGTATTCTTGCCACCTCTTCTTAATATCTTCTGCTTCTGTTAGGTCCATACCATTTCTGTCCTTTATGGAGCCCATCTTTGCATGAAATGTTCCCTTGGTATCTCTGATTTTCTTGAAGAGATCTCTAGTCTTTCCCATTCTGTTGTTTGCCTCTATTTCTTTTCATTGATCGCTGAGGAAGGCCTTCTTATCTCTTCTTGCTATTCTTTGGAACTCTACATTCAGATGCTTATATCTTTCCTTTTCTCCATTGATTTTTGCCTCTCTTCTTTTCACAGCTATTTGTAAGGGCTTCCTAGACAGCCATTTTGCTTTTTTGCATTTCTTTTCCATGGGGATGTTCTTGATCCCTGTTTCCGGTACAATGTTAGGAACCTCCGTCCATAGTTCATCAGGCACTCTGTCTGTCAGATCTAGGCCCTTAAATCTATTTCTCACTTCCACTGTATAACCATAAGGGATTTGATTTGGGTCATACCTGAATGGTCTAGTGGTTTTCCCTACTTTCTTCAATTGAAGTCTGAATTTGGCCATAAGCAGTTCATGATCTGAGCCACAGTCCGCTCCTGGTCTTGTTTTTTGCTGACTGGATAGCGCTTCTCCATCTTTGGCTGCAAAGAATATAATCATCAGTCTGATTTCGGTGTTGACCATCTGGTGATGTCCAAGTGTAGAGTCTTTTCTTGTGTTGTTGGAAGAGGGTGTTTGCTACGAGCAGTGTGTTCTCTTGGCAGAATTCCATTAGCCTTTGCCCTGCTTCATAATCTCAGATATGACTGGGTAGTTCCTGAGTTGGGGCAACGTGGAGTTCATGATGCACACACCGGAGTTCTGTCACTCTGTACTTTTCTGTGACAGTCCTGTTGCTCATGGAACTGTTTTTGTTGCTCCTTGTCTGAACAGTTGCTGGTTCTCAGCAGGTTCACAACGTCCTTTGCAGGCGGTTCAGAATGTCCCTGTTGGAGCAGTCTTCTTCCCGTTTGTAGCAGTGGGCTTCGGAATTTAATTTAGCAGTTGGTTCTTGGTACTTATTCAGTTTTTGATGTTGCTGGGTTTCACTTGTCTCTCTCTTTTTGTGATATAGACGTCTCTCCTTGGAGACTTCAGCTCAAGTCCCCCATTTGTGGTGCCAACCAGACTCTTCTTGGGAGCCCCCTTTGTGTTGGGCTGAATTTCCGGTGAGATAGCTACAGATCTGAAAAGTGTTTTCCTCTTTCCTGGGCTTCTAGAAGTCTGTCTTGGAGATTTTAGGAAATAAATAATTGATACTGCTTTGATGGTCTCTATTTTCTTTTTAATGAGGTGTAGTTGGTGTACCACATTATGTAAGTTTCAGGTATGCAACATAATGGTTCCCAATTTTTAAAGGTTATATCCATTTATAGTTATTATAAAATATTGGCTGTATTCCTTGATGGTCTTTAAACTGTTGTCAGCTCTGAGTGAGGAAGGCTGACTCTTACTATCCGAGAAGCTTTATTTTGAAACTGCGGACAGATGGTCTGGTGAATTGAATACTCCAGAGGACTCTGTTTAGAACTAGCTTTTTATGTTGTAATGTTGAGTGAAAAATCCAAGGTGCTGGGATGTGTCCAGGATGCCAGTTTTGTTAAAAGCAAGTAAACAAGTGGGCTTTCCAGGTGGCGCAGCGATAAAGAAGCTGCCTACCAGTGTAGCAGACCCAGGAGACACGGGTTCGATTCTTGGATCAGGAAGATTTCTTGGAGGAGGAAATGCGACCCATTCCAGGGTTCTTGCCTGGGAAATCCTGTGGACAGAGAAGCCTGGCGGGCTGCAGTCCATGGGGTTGCAAAGAGTCGGACAGGACTCAGTAACTGAGCGGGCACCCGCTGCTTCCCGCCACCATACGTACAAGTAAACAAATTGGCACTTCCCTTTGGGCAGTGAAAATGAGGGCAGTCATGACTTCAGGAGAAAACTTCCCACCTTTACCTTTATATGTATGTTTCTGTATCGTTTATTATTGCTTCCCAGGTGGTGGTAGTGGTAAAGAACCGCCTGCCAGTGCAGGAGACACAAGAGACAGGGATTTAGTCCCTGGGTCGGGAAGATCCCCTGGAGGAAGGCACGGCACCCTACTCCAGTCTTCTTGCCTGGAGAATCCCATGGACAGAGGAGCCTGGTGGGCTTCAGTCCACGGGGTCACACAGCGACGGAAGCGACTTAGCACACACACCGGTTATTATTTCACCGTCTTTCCCGGAGCAGCATCTTGTTCTGCGATACCTGTGATCCTGCCTTCCCATTTCTTTCCCCTTAAAGCAACTTCTCTCCTGTAGTTGGCAGTTCTGTCCTTGTCTTTAGGATGTCCCCTGGTGTATCTGATCTCAAATTAGGAAAAATAAATTGAGTCCCAAACCAGTGCCCCGAGCACTGGAAAAGTCAGAGAATGTGTGGATTATTGTACGAGAGATCATCAGATCACTGTGGAATAGCCTAAAATGGAAAAAGAAATATGACTGCTTTTTCAGGCATTTGCGGTGCAGGCTGCCTCTCCCAACTGTCTCCCGTAAAAACAGTTTCCAGAGATGTGAGGACTAGGTAAATGATATGTTTCCTATCCAGAGCACAACTGTGATTATAATAGCCGAGGATTATGGCTCCTCTGTTTTACAGACTACATGAACTTCTTTTAAGTTATTAGGTTGAACCAAATGAATCGCCAAATTGAGCTACCTACCAAAAGGGTCATTGCATCCAATTCAACCTAAGAGAGCTTATTTGATGAGTTGGAAGATATGGGAGATAGGTGTCTACATAAGGAAAAGAGCATGAGATGGACGTGCTTTCAAGAACCCAGACATCCTGTTTTATTTGAAGCCGAAGTGACTTAGCAGCAGCAGCAGCAGGAGCAGCTGCAGCAGTAGTATCACTTAGTGGATACTTGATTGTTGCCTCACTAGCCTTCGCAATGTATCTAGAGCAAAATTGGTTGCCTAGCAACATGTTCCCACCCAGGAGGGTTGGAGAATGGGTCAGTGATGAACAATTATGTACAATCAAGTTTAAAAATGCATAGCCGCCTGTGACATCCATGCTCTGGACCACCAGGAAGTGTGAGTGTTCTGCTGGCCTGGCTTTCTGGCTACTGTGTGTGAACTGATGGCAGCTGTAACCTGGATCTCCTGGTTGTAGTTTAGAAAAATTTTGCACTGGACCGAAATTGGCTTCCGGCGCTCCTCTGTGCATGGGTCCGTTTTTTTTCAGAAGCTACTAGCACACTCATCATTTGGTTGGCTGCCCATCAGAACTCTCATCCCTTGGGAAAGTGAAAGAAAATGAAGAATTTGGATCTTTGTGATTGTTTTCATCTCAACCAATTGTCCCCTATTAGTGACGACCTCAGTGACATTGGCTCCCTCACTCAACCCAGATCACTTTTTCAAGAATTACGGTTGCTGGGCAGATGCTCTTTCTGAAATGACCCAGGCCCTTCATCGTTTCTCTCCCTTCCGTTCCAGTGAAAGAGAAGACACATTTTTGCATCATGCAGCCCTTCCTTAATCTTTCTGTCAGCACAAACATCAAGGGTGTAAATCTTGAAAGCGGCAGGAAAGCTGGGAGGCATTTTTATCACTCTGGCAAAGTGAACAGAGCACATTTCATTGTTCAGAATCATTGAGTTTAATTGGCAAATCAATTTTTAGGTCCTTTCCATTGGTATTTTGTTTAATCAACAAAAATAAATCGCCCTGCCAACCTTGAAAACTCCAAGTCGGAGAACAGTGGCAAATATTTCGTGCGTCCTGCCAAAAGTGCTTTCCAACAGCCGCGTCTTAATTGAAGCTGATTTATATTCAGACGTGGATGTTTTATCATTTGTCTGAAGAAGGAAAAAGCTGCATAAGCAAGTAGCATGCAACCATTTGGGGCATTGTTTTCTGACATTTATCTACCCCCTACCTCTCAGATGTTTCTAGCCATTGCTTAATGATTCAGGCTGATGTAGCTGTCCAATAGCCCCTGTATCCTTTGGTGAGAGGTTTTTCCCTGAGGAGGACTTCCAAAACCTAGGCCTTTTCCCCCTTTCCTGCAGGGATTTAAAAAAAAAAATTGTTTATTTTTGGTTTTAATGATTCTTTGTTGCTGCGAGGGCTCTCTCTAGTTGCACATAGCAGACTTCTTGCTGCGGAGCACGGACCCTGGAGATCAGGCTCAGTGGTTATGGTGCCTGGGCTCAGTTGCTCCACAGCACGTGGAATCTTCCCGGCTCAGGGATTGAACCCGCGTCTCCTGCCTTGGCAGGCGGATCCTCATCCTCTGAGCCACCAGGGAAATCCTCTCTGCAGGGTTTTGCTGGCCCTGAATCCTGCTCTCTGAGCCTTTGGTGGGAAATGGCTGACCTCTTTGCTGGAAGGTGGACGACCTGAGCGGAGCGCAGGGAAATGTCTGGGTTTGTTGGTAGGAAAACCTCACTTACCGTGCCGACCACGGGGTCTCAGTGTTGGCTTCTGCTGCCTTCTTCGCTCTCCAGGGAAGGGGGAGAGATGACAAGAAGTACCATTTATTTGATGCCTACACATTGTGTTCTCATTTCTCACAAAACCCTGAGAGCTGAGGAAGCCAAACCCCGTGTATCTGGTGGGCCTGCTGAGGTTCAGAGAATATCAGTCACAGTTTGTACGTGGGGTGGCTGCTGCTGGAATCCTGTTCTGTTTGTCTCCAGCCGGCTTCCCATTTCACTGGTGCTGTGTGCTGTGCTTAGTCGCTCAGTCGTGTCCAACTCTTTGTGACCCCAGGGACTGTAGCCCTCCAGGCTCCTGTGTCCATGGGATTCTCCAGGCAGGAATACTGGAGGGGGTTGCCATGCCCTCCTCCAGGGGATCTTCCCAACCCAGGGATCAAACCCAGGTCATTCTGCATTGCAGATTCTTTATTGTCTGGGCCACCAGGGAAGCCCTTCACTGGTGCGGGGAGCTGGCAAAGACGCTCCCACCCTGATACCCCAGTTTCACTGAACCGGGTTCCCCCGGTGTGGCTCCTGGGGCTCAGATACCTTAGAGCGATGGTGGCTGGCGGTCTGTGGGTGCTTGTTGTGGGCCCAGCATGTTTCCAGGAGCTTCACGTGTACTCGTAATTCCTGTCAGCCTCACTCTCCTCTTAGCTACCGCCGTCCTCATCTTACAGATGAAGAAACTGAGGCCCAGGGTGGCTAGGGCACTGGTCCAGCGCCACACGGCTAATGACTGGGGGCGTCAGGATCTGAATCCCGGTAGTCCACCCCAAGGCTTCCCTCCTGGCTCAGTGGTAAAGAACCTACCTGCCAACGCAGGAGATGCAGGTCGATCCCTGGGTCAGGAGAAGGTTCGAGATGCAGGTTCAATCCCTGGAGAAGAGCATGGCAACCCACTCCAGTATTCTTGCCCGGAAAATCCCATTGCCAGAGGAGCCTGGTGGTCTACAGTCCATGGGGTCGCAAACCAGACATGACTTAGCGACTCAACAACAACAACAACACAGTTGAGACACTAGTTACATGCTGAATGAGAGAGGAGGGGCCCTTCCAAGACCCCAGGTCCACACTCTGACCTGCACCTTACTCAATGGGCAAGAGAAAGGAGCCTCAATAAACCCAGAACCACACTCAGCAACTTCTTAATGATGCTGTGTAAGTAATCAGGTGTACGAAGCTGAGGGGATGGTACAAATCAAGCAACTACCTGAAATTCAGTACATCCTTTGGGTTTATTAGGGCCCCACCCCACCTCAAGTGGGTGGCTCAGTCCGTAAAGAGTCTTCCTGCAGTGTGGGAAAGCTGGGAAGATCCCTGGGTCAGGAAGATCCTCTGGAGAAGGAAATGGCAACTCGCTCTAGTACTCTTGCCTGGAGAATCCCATGGAGGAGCCTGGTGAGCTGTAGTCCAGGTCAGATCATTAATGTAATGCCAAGGGGAACTTGCCTGTGGTTCAGTGGCTAAGACTCTGTGCTCCCAATGCAGGGGGCCTGGGTTCCATCCCTGGTCAGGAAACTAGATCCCACATGCCTCCACTAAGACCTGAGGCAGCGAAATAAAAAAATATGAAATAAAAAATAATACTGAGGGTAATACCTGTAGAGAACAATTTCTGATGCCAAGCCCTATTTAAAGCATTTTACACGTACTAACTATTAGCTGGGTGCTTTTGCTATTCCTATTGTTCAGATGAGAAAATCCACTATAGTACATGTATATTGTGATGTTGGGAACGCTAAAATACACGACACTGCTTAGAATCAAGGACGTATGTGGCTCGTGGGCCCTGGTGGTGGCTGTGTCTGACTGCTCTTCAGAGCACAGGTGCCTTCTTATGAGACGAGCCTGGTAACGAGCTGAAATGTACAGGGCGACACTACAGCCAGCGTTTATTGAGTGACCACTGTGTACCAACCCTGAATGTTCACTGGGAGGACTGATGCTGAGGCTGAAGCTCCAATACTTTGGCCACCTGATGGGAAGAGCCGACTTATTGGAAAAGACCCTGAATCTAGGATGGATTGAAGGCAGGAGGAGAAAGGGACGACAGAGGATGAGATGGTTGGATGGCGTCACCGACTCAATGGACATGACTTTGAGCAAGCTTTGGGAGATAGTGAGGGACGTGGAAGCCTGGTGTGCTGCGGTCCATGGGTCACAAAGAGTCGGACATGGCTGAGCCACTGAGCAACAACAACTGTGTGCCATACCCTGTTCTAAGAAGTGTACGTGAATTTTTAAAATCCTCACAAAAAGATGGGTACTCTGACGATGGACATTCCTGATTTTTAGATGAGGAAGCTGAGTCAGTGGGGTAGTCTCACTTGCCCACGGTTCCCCAGGCAGTACGTGGCAAGGCTGAGTGCTGGCTGAAGCTGTCTCTGGGTTCTTCCTCTGAGCTAAGGCCCCTGGCACAGCGGGAAAGGAAATGGATACTCACGGGCATTGTCCGGGGATGGAGGCTTTGGATGCTCTCAGGCGCCCTTGCCCGAGTGATCGTCACTCCCTTTTGGCACCCGACCTGTTATGAAATCTGAAGTTGATTTTTCTTTTTTTTAATCAGTCCTTTGTATGCTTCTGTTTGTTTGTACGTGAGATTACCTCCTCAGTCAAGGAAATGGATAAGAGCTCTGGTGTGAATCCTAAAACCTACCCAGAAGGCATAAATACACCCTGGAAGGCATTTCCTGGGTTTAAGAGGAATTTTCTTTTTGATGCCCACAACACCTCTATGAAATGCATTTTTTTGTTTGTTTGTTTTTGTTTTTTAGTGACTCCCTTGTGTCTGACTCTTTTGTGACCCCGTGAAGTTTAGACCCCCAGGTTCCTCCGTCCAGGGGATTTCCCAGGCAGGGATACTGGAGTGGGTTGCCATTTCCTTTTCCAGGGGACCTTCCCCACCCAGGGATCAAACTTATGTCTTCTACCTCCGCAGGTGGGTTGTTTGCCAAGAGCCACCGGGCTTTCCTATTCTGAAGGGGAAAGGGGAAAAGTGTGTGAGGCTCAGAGAGGGTGAGCACATAATCCTCAGCCACACAGCAGGTGAGGGGCAGCGCTGGGTTCACCACAGTGGGGGTCACCCTTACCCAGCTCTGGGGCATTTCCTGTGGGGTCAGCTCAGCTCCTCTGTCCCTTTCTCTGCTCCTGTTCTGTTGCACACACTTTGCTTCCATGCTCTTCTGGCTTCCACGCTCTGAGCTTCTCAGAACAACAGGACAAGATTTTCCGTAGCCCGGAACTGTTTTTTTTTTTTTTTTTTTTTTTGCTATTGCTATTGCATCCAAGCACCTGCTGAGCTGATGAGCTTTTGAAATGTCACTTGACTATTGGGAGGGAGCCGTGAGTGATTCTCAGGAACACACCATCCCAGCTGCCTTCGTGGGGTGCGTGATGCTGGGCGCAGGGGAGGTGGGGGTCCCTTCTCCAGCCCAGCTGCTCGGAGACTGTGCTCTGCTCCCATAGCTAGCATGGGTACCTGCTGTCAGCCTGGTCATTTTTCTTCTCCTGGGTGGCAGTTTCTGTGCTGTTTTTCTCTTAGAGTATTGACTTTCCATTTTTAGGTCAGTTTTGGAGAATTCAGGCTTCTCTCGTGGCTCAGATGGTAAAGAATCTGCTTGCAGTGCTGGAGACCTGGTTTGATCCCTGGATTGGGAAGATCCCTTGGAGAAGGGAATGGCTACCCACTCCAGTGTTCTTGCCTGGAGAATTCTATGGACAGAGGATCCTGGTGGGCTATAGTCCACGGGGTCACAAAGAGTCGGACATGACTGAGCAAGTTTACTTCACTTCAGTTTGGAGAATACAATTAAAAATTTGACCCTTTGCTTTCTGGATTTCTCTTTTTGGAAAAAAAATGTCCACGTCTACAAAGTTCTGTACTTAACTTCTGACTCGTATACTCAGAGCCTCCTTGAACATACACACATTGTAAAATCTAGCTTAAAATTTGAGCTCCTCCCCTCCCACCAGTCGAGGGTAAATATGGACACTGAAAATTCTGATTCTCTGTTCCTCTTCTCATTCCATTGCTGTTAGTTGGAATGAGGGTGGGAAATATTGGGTTGGCCAACAGTTTTGTTTGGGTATTCTTATAAGGCAATGGCACCCCACTCCAGTACTCTTGCCTGGAAAATCCCATGGATGGAGGAGCCTGGTAGGCTGCAGTCCATGGGGTCGCTAAGGGTCGGACACGACTGAGCGACTTCCCTTTCACTTTTCACTTTCATGCACTGGAGAAGGAAATGGCAACCCACTCCAGTGTTCTTGCCTGGAGCATCCCAGGGACGGGGGAGCCTGGTGGGCTGCTGTCTCTGGGGTTGCAGAGAGTCGGACACAACTGAAGCGACTTAGCAGCAGCAGCAGCAGCAGCAGCATTCTTATATTACAAAAAACACAAATGAGGTTTTTGGCCAACCCAATGCACATCATGCTCAAAATCATGACAGGGAGAGTTTAATAAAGGTGTGTCAGGGCGGTGAGCAGAAGAAAGGGGCAGAAAGTACACTGTGAGGAGAGAGAAATGCCTCTGGCTTGGTGCCTTGAATGCATAACAGAATTCACTTTATGAATATTGGGAGAGTATGGTCTGTGGTGAAAGGCTGAAGGCAAGAGGAGTAGGAGGCATTAGGAGATGAGGGTGGGAGAGGATGAGATGGTCAGATAGCATCACCAATTCAGTGGACATGAGTTTGAGCAAACTCTGGGAGATAGTGAAGGACAGAGGAGCCTGGTGGTCTGCAGTCCGTGGGGTCGCAAAGAGTTGGATGTGACTGAACAAAACAGGAAGTCTGTGGCACCCTCTAACCCCTGGAGGTCAGGATAGAAGGAGACTGCCGCTGGGAGAAGCAGTGACTGTGCTGGGGAGGCCCCCAGGTGACTCCGCAGGGAAGAAGCCAGGGGATGAATGGCCCTTCCTTCCTTCTCTCTCCTGGCACCTGCTCTCCTGGTACCTCCCAAGGGGCCAGAGGGCCCGGGAGCCTCGCTGATGCCTGTCATTGAGGTCACCCAGGGTTTCCCTGGTGGCTCAGATGGTGAAGAATCCACCTGCAATGCTGGAGACCCGGGTTTGATCCCTGGGTTGGGAAGATCTCCCTGGAGAAGAGAACGGCAACCCACTCCCATACTCTTGCCTGAAAAAATCCCCTAGACAGAGGAGCCTGGTGGGTGATGGTCCACGGGGTCGCAAAGAGCCAGACACAACTGAGCGACTAACGCTTTCACCTCACTTTACTCTTAGGACACAGAACGAGTAGAAGAAGATAGGGAGTAACAAAAAGGGTAACCAGAGGGTATTTAGTCTGTTGCCCTTCAGATTTTTTTTTTTTTAATTAGAGTATGATAGCTTTACAAGGTTGCGTCAGCTTCTGCTGTACAACTGAATGAATAAGCTGTATGTATACATGACGGTGTGGATCACAATAAACTGTGGAAAATTCTGAAAGAGGTGGGAATACAAGACCACCTGACCTGCCTCTTGAGAAATCTGTATGCAGGTCAGGAAGCAACAGTTAGAACTGGACATGGAACAACAGACTGGTTCCAAATAGGAAAAGGAGTACGTCAAGGCTGTATATTGTCACCCTGCTTATTTAACTTCTATGCAGAGTAGATCATGAGAAACACTGGACTGGAAGAATCACAAGCTGGAATCAAGATCGCCGGGAGAAATGTCAGTAACCTCAGATATGCAGATGACACCACCCTTATGGCAGAAAGTGAAGAGGAACTAAAAAGCCTCTTGATAAAAGTGAAAGAGGAGAGTGAAAAAGTTGGCTTAAAGCTCAACGTTCAGAAAACGAAGATCATGACATCTGGTCCCATCACTTCATGGGAAATAGATGGGAAAACAGTAGAAACAGTGTCAGACTTTATTTTTTGGGGCTCCAAAATCACTGCAGATGGTGACTGCAGCCGTGAAATTAAAAGACGCTTGTTCCTTGGAAGAAAAGTTATGACCAACCTAGACAGCATATTCAAAAGCAGAGACATTACTTTGCCAACAAAGATCTGTCTAGTTAAGGCTATGGTTTTTCCAGTGGTCATGTATGGATGTGAGAGTTGGACTGTGAAGAAGGCTGAGTGCCGAAGAATTGATGCTTTTGAACTGAAGAATTGATGCTTTTGAACTGTGGTGTTGGAGAAAACTCTTTAGAATCCCTTGGACTGCAAGGAGATCCAACCAGTCCATCCTAAAGGAGACCAGTCCTGGGTGATCACTGGAAGGACTGATGTTGAAGCTGACACTCTCATTTGAAAAGACTCTGATGCTGGGAGGGATTAGGGGCAGGAGGAGAAGGGGATGACAGAGGATGAGATGGCTGGATGGCATCACTGACTCGATGGACGTGAGTCTGAGTGAACTCCGGGAGTTGGTGATGGACAGGGAGGCCTGGCGTGCTGCAATTCATGGGGTCGCAAAGAGTCGGACGCGACTGAGCGACTGAACTGAACTGAACTGATACATGTATACTCTGCCTCTTGGACCTCCCTCCAACCCTCACCCTTATCCCATTAATCTAGGTCATCACAGAGCACCCTGTGCTTTATAGCAGGTTCCCACTAGCTGTCTGTTTTACACCTGGTAAATAACTTACCCTGTAGATGGTACTTTCAAGAGAGCAGGAAGTGCCTCTGTCATCCGTAAACACTCTCCCTGGGCATTGGGCATCATGGAAAATTACTGAGCTCGTGCTATGGAGGTTTTGTAATCCTGTTACGGATTGGAAGCTTCCTGCTCTTTTCAGATGCTTTGAAATCCAGTCATTTATTTTTTGTCTATTTTATTTGTATGCCTGTTATTACAGAGAGTGAGGGAGTGCTCAGTCGTTTCTGACTCTTTGCAACCCCATGGATTGTAGCCCTCAAGGCCGCTTTAAAAGGCTTATTTTGCCTCATGAGGATGAAGCAGTCTGCTTCAGCATCACAGAGGACTGCCTATCAATTAATCACGTGGCATTATTTTTGAAGGTAGTTTCCCCCTATCTTAAGGTAGCTTGATGTATAGAAATGAACATTTCTGGAGTTTACAAGCAGAGAGATTATATGAGGAAGCAACTGCAAAATTAAAAAGTGTCATGCATTGTTATGAGGCTCTGGGTGTGAGTGACGTCACCAAGCTTGGATCTGGGCAGTCTGGGACGGAAGAGCAGACTTGGGCTCCTCTGAGTTCTGTTTTCGTCTGGATCTGGACCTCGGTCCCATCACTTCATGGGAAATAGATGGGGAAACAATGTCAGACTTTATTTTTTTGGGCTCCAAAATCACTGCACATGGTGACTTCAGCTGTGAAATTAAAAGACGCTTACTCCTTGGAAGAAAGGTTATGACCAACCTAGATAGCATATTCAAAAGCAGAGACATTACTTTGCCAACTAAGGTCCGTCTAGTCAAGGCTATGGTTTTTCCAGTGGTCATGTATGGATGTGAGAGTTGGACTGTGAAGAAGGCTGAGTGCCGAAGAATTGATGCTTTTGAACTGAGGTGTTGGAGAAGACTCTTGAGAGTCCCTTGGACTGCAAGGAGATCCAACCAGTCCATTTTAAAGGAGATCAGCCCTGGGATTTCTTTGGAAGGAATGATGCTAAAGCTGAAACTCCAGTACTTTGGCCACCTCATGCGAAGAGTTGACTCATTGGGAAAGACTCTGATGCTGGGAGGGATTGGGGGCAGGAGGAGAAGGGGACGACAGAGGATGAGATGGCTGGATGGCATCACCGACTCGATGGACGTGAGTCTGAGTGAACTCCGGGAGATGGTGATGGACAGGGAGGCCTGGTGTGCTGTGATTCATGGGGTTGCAAAGAGTCAGACACGACTGAATGACTGAACTGAACTGAACTGAACTGACTGGACCTTGGTCCCTGTCCTGTCTTTTGTTTGCCTAGTTCCATTTTAGCAAGAATCTGAAGTCAGTCTACAAAGGAACGTGGGGCCACGTGCCCTGCTTTGATATGTGATCATCCTCAATATCTGGTCACCCAGGGCTGCCTTCAGCAAAAAATCCTATGGCTTGTTTGTTTAATGGGCATCTCCCTACCTGGATGTCTCCTCTTAGTAATTTTCTGACAACTGACCACCTCACTCTGTTTGTTTGCTGTGAATCCTCAGTTGTCTTTGTTACATTCTGAGTTGAGCCTCATCTCCCTCCTATTTTACAATAGCTCTGAAAAAAGTCTGTCTTACCATTTTAACAAGCATCAGGGTAGTTTTTTTTTCTTAAACTTTACCCACCAGAAACCCTTGAAATTGCTCCAGATCATCTCAAGGACCTCTGGTCCAACCTCACCCAGTGTTGAGAACCACGGGGAGCTCACTTTGAGGGGTTCAGCACCTCCAGACAGCGATCGAGGAGCCCAATTCACTCCCTTGGGAGCTGGTTTTCATTGTTGAGAAGCTCTGCCTCCATTTCAAGCTCAAAGTCTGTCTTCGCTTTTACTCATTGACCTCAATTCTGCCTTTTTGTAAAACCTGATCTCTCCATTAAGTGAATAGTTTAACTTCTTAAATTGAACCATCTTAATGAAGATAACTTTAAGCAGTGTCTATGTTGCCCTTCTTGCTTTCTTTAGCAGGACTCTGAGCCTGTTTGAGCCTGCGCTGCCAACTCTGGGGTATGGTTCCTTGTAGAAGGCTGCGATAGGCTGATGCCCTGGGGTTTTACTGTGTGGACTCTGTCTTTGTCTTATGAACTCTTGCACTGCCCTGCTTCTTCTAAGTCTTTTGCTTCTTTTCTTTGGAGTTAGCTCTTTCTGATGCCTTGTTTGATACAGTTTTATAAATGATGTGCTTCTTTTTCTCTCATGGAATAAAATGCATGGGCTTTGTGAAAGCTCTTTATCACTCAGAAGTCTTTTTTAAAAATTTCCAGATTGATAGCTGCTTTCCAGATGTTAACATTATCAGAAGCCTGACCTCCACATGGTATATATGCTCTGAAAGACCTTCTAGGTCCATTAAGGATATATAAATATATTAGTCTTTTAAATTTATCTATCATTTAGCCCTAAGTCTGTCTCTCATATGTATTGATTTTCACCCTCTTTTCTTTCTGCATCACCCCATTCATGGGTATATTTGAAAAGCAGTGACTTCTGCAGGATGAAAACAACCAGATTTGTGAAAGAAGAATTTCAGGATGAGGATTTAAAAGGAGAATCAGATTTATTTATACATATTTCAATATGACTCTCCGAAAAGATAGGCATTCTTTTTGTTAAAACCGCAACACAATACTATTATTACACATAAAAAATGAACAGTGACTCATTTCTTAATATCACTGAATATTCATGTTCAGATTTCTCTGATTGTCTAAGAAATATCTTTTCACAGTTAGTTAAAAATACCTTAGAGCAACCGAGGGATTTAAACAAAGTCCACAGAGTGCATTTGGTTGATATCTCTTAAATCTCTCTCTCTCTTTTTTTTGGCTATGCTGGGTCTTCACTGCAGCAGGTGTTTCTCTAGTTGTGGTGAGCCAGCTTAGTTGCTCCAAGGCTTGTGGGATCTTAGTTCCTTGACCATGGATCGAACCCTTGTCCTCTCCATTGGAATGTGAATTCTTAGCCACTGGACCACCGGGAAAGTCCTTGAAGTCTCTTTTAATACTCAGGTTTCGTGTCTCTTGTCCTGTCTTGTGATATATTTGGTCAAAGCAGCTAGATCTTTTGAGTCGTTTGATTTTATTGCCCCCATTCTGGTGTTGTCATGTAACATGTTTCATTGTCCCCAAAGTGTCCTGTAAACTAAAGGCTTGCTCAGATTTAGGTTCAAATTTGGGGTCCAGAATAGTTGATGCATGATAGCGTAACATATTCTGTCACCCAGTTTGGAATACCAGCCGTATGGTAGGGTAGAAGCTGATTCGGTGAGGGGAGAACTCTTGTAGCTTGAGAACAAAGCTTGCTGAGAGATTCCCACCTCGTGTATCGAGATTTGAATTTGGTCTTGAAGTATACTCTTGAGTATGAGGGGCTGTGCTCAATGTCTTGGTGGGTAGTTTCAGATCTACCTGCTGTCTTTAATTATTCCTGCCATTTCTTTCTTTCTTTTTTTAAAAAAAATATTTATTTATTTTACTTATTTGACTACACCGTGCCTTAGTTGTGCAGCATGCGGGATCTTCAGCTGCGACATACGAACTCATTTGCGGCGTGTTGGCTCTAGTTCCCTGACCAGGGATGGAACCCAGGCCCCTGCATTGGAAGTGTGAAGTCTTAGCCACTGGACCACCAGGGAGTCCATTCCTGCTGCTTCTTACAAGAGTGTCTTAAGCGTGCTCTGTCTCACCCCTCTTTCTTAAAGCTCAATGAGGATGACAACAGGAGTAGGTGAAATCACAACCCACGATTCTGTTTTTGTAAATAAATTGTTATGGAACACAGCCATGCCTGTTTTTTAATGTATTGTTGGTATTTGCTTTAGTGCTGCAATGGCAGCGTTGAGTATTGGCCAGAACAAAGCTTGAACTATTTACTGTTTGGCCCTTTACAAAAAGAAAGTTTGCTGACCTCTGGGCTGGAAGGAAAGCAGAGGATAAGGCTTTGGCCTATGGATCAAACAAAAGTAATTCCTCATCACTGAAATGTCACTCAGCCTTAGTACCTGTGAATGTGAAATTCCATGGCTCACAGATTTTAAGTGGTTAAAATAATTTTATTTTTCTTTGTTCATTTTTCTAACCGTTAGATGACATCATCCTTCTACTTACTTGGAAATCTAATTCAACATGGATGGGTTTGCATTAAAGAATGGTGTCATTTTACCGGGCAGATAATTGATTATTAATAATCTCCGCATTCAGCATTTGACTCTTGATTTGTTATGCTTTCTTTCTTTCTTTCTTCCTTAGCTAGTATAAAGCTTTCTCTTCTACCAGTATACTCTTTTGTGGTTTGTTTTGCCTTTGTATGAGGAAGAATTCTGTATCCTTTCAGCAAATGTCTCATGTTAAAAGTTTTCAAAATAAGTAGACTTGCATTTTTTCCCTTAAATGGAACTCAGCTAGTTTTATCTAAGCTATTCCTTTTTTTTTGATGATTATAAAAATTTATTTAACAAAAAGTTCAGTAAGAATGTACATGACCCAATTTTTATCGTAGTAAAATATGAAGAGGGAATGCATGAAAGTAATTGATTTCTCTGGTGAACACAGCCATTGTCCATACTCATTCCAGGGCTTCTAACGCGAAGATTCTATTTCCTCATGTTGCCACTGCTCATTATTGTTCTGTTGCTCACTATTTGCCTTCTCCACACAGTCATCTGTCACAAGATAATAAAGGGATCAAATCCTCACAATATTTCTTGGACATGTCTGCCACTATTTAATTTCAGTGATAACTTCTTGTCCGTAAGTTTCTTCAAGTCGGGAGGGTGAGCTTTGCTCATGTTGTCTACTTGGTGAGCTCAAAGTTGCCTCCCTAAGCTATTCCTTTTGTGTTTTGGCTATATTGTATGCTACCTTATTACTGCTGGCTTTGAAATTCTTTGTGTAAAAAAAAAAAAAAAGGAAATAGATTTAAAATACAAAGGAGTTTTTTTTCCCCTTCATTACATCTTAATGTATTAAAAACCAGAGTGTAATTATTAAAAATGAAGGAAAGAATTAAAACAATAAAATTGCTTAGCATAACTCCTGTTTCATAATACATTTGGAAATAATTGGTATCATAATGTGTAATTAACAATCCTTCTTTGAAGTGTGAAGCTTAAGCTTGGGTGGGCAGGGAACCTTTTAGGAAGTGGTGATATCTGAATTAGTTCCTACAATAACACTTCTGAATCTGTGCAGATTGTAGCATCTTGCCTGCCTTGTTAAGTGCTGTGTGTGTGTGGGGGGGGGTGGGGGTAGAGACAGATACTTACTAGAGGAAGGGTTACAACAGAGAGTCCTCTAATGCTTTACCATAATCCTCCTACTGCCTTGTTGATTAGGGAAGAGAGGAGAGAGAAACTCTTTAATATGGGCTATGGCTTTAGCTCAGATCACAGGGTACTTTCCTGGGGAGTTGATATAGACCAGGTAGAGTACCTTTTTGCCCAGGTAGTGGACCTGCCACTAACCCCAGGCAGGTTAGCCTGGGGTTTATGTTTCAATAAGGCTGAGACACCTCCTTAGCTTTTCTAGAACCATCCCCTAATCTGGCCCTGAGGATCTTATTGCTGAGATGGCCAGAGATGAGTCCAAGAGGAAGCACCACCAGGAAAAAGAGGGGAAGGCTTGGACTCCCAGACTCAGAGCCTAGACCTCAGTTTCCCTGTGGCTGGGCAGTTAGCTCCCTGAGGATTGGGAGATGAGATCATACAAGGACTGAAATAAGGGCATTGGGAGAAAACAGTCCAGGCAGACCTGAGCTTTTAAAATTTATTTATTTTTATTGAAGTACAATTGATTTACAATGTTGTGCCAATCCTTACTGTAGGGTAAACTGTCCAGCACAGTGACTCAGCTATACACAAATAGACATTCTTTTTTAAAATATTCTTTTCTATGATGATTTATCACAGGATATTGACTAGAGTTCTCTGTGCTATATGATAGGAAGGCCCTTGCTGTTTATTCATCCGATATGTAATTTTATATCTGCTAATCCCAGATGGATGTGAGAGTTGAACCATAAAGAAGGCTGAGCGTCAAAGAATTGATGTTTTCCAATTATGGTGCTGGAGAAGACTCTTGAGAGTCCCTTGGACTGCAAGGAGATCCAACCAGTCCATCCTAAAGGAAATCAGTCCTGAATATTCATTGAAAGGACTGATGTTGAAGCTGAAACTCCAGTACTCTGGCCACCTGATGCAAAGAGCTGACTCATTGGAAGAGACCTTGACGCTGAGAAAGGTTGAAGGGCAGGAGGAGAAGGGGACGACAGAGGATGAGATGGTTGGATGGCATCACCTACTCAGTGGACATGAGTTTGAGCGATCTCCAGGAGATGGTGAAGGACAGGAGAGCCTGGTGAGCTGCAGTCCATGGGGTTGCAAAGAGTCGAATACCACTTAGGGACTAAACAGCAACAACAATCCCCAACTCCCACTCGAGTCCCCCTTGGCAACTACAAATCTGTTCTCTGCTAGACCTGAGCTTTTATTTGCTCCTCCTTTCCCGCCACATCTAGGCTTCTTCTCAGACCTGTGGTGGTGGTGGGTGCTGTTCACCGCCCTTGGTGCTGAATACCTGAGGCCCAGCTTGTTGGGAGAGGTTAGCTCTGTAAAGAGGCTGAGGTCAAAACAGTCACCCCAGAGCTCATCTTTTGAAAGAGTTACCTTGGAGGTACGGGTCTGAGGGGGCAGCACTGCCCAGTATACTTAATTTGAAGGGGACTCCTGCTGTTCAGAAATTTGGGGCTTCCCTGGTAGCTCAGACGGTAAAGTGTCTTCCTGCAATGCGGGAGACATGGGTTTGATCCCTGGGTCGGGAAGACCCTTGCAAGAAGGAAATGGCAACCCACTCTAGTTCTCTTGCCTGGAAAATTCCATGGATGGAGGAGCCTAGTAGGCTACAGTCCATGGGGTTGCAAAGAGTTGGACATGACTGAGCAACTTCACTGGTTCACTGGTTTTTGAAAATAGCTTTTAGAGTCTGGAGTGTATTGTTTGAAATATCTTCATCAATAGCTCTTTTTTCCTCTATTTGGATGGCTTTAGTTTTTTATTAAAATTCTTTCTTAAAAATGCTTTTTCTTATTAAAAAATTTTTTTTTCAGTAAAGATTCAAATGTCGCCTTCCTGAGCAAGCCTCCCTGAGAATTGAATATGAAGTAGCAGCCCCTCATTATAGACTCTGCCCATCCCATCAGCAACCCTTGTCTCCCTGCTCTGGTCTCATGATAGAATGAGGACCTCAGAATTTTCTCATTCACTGGTGCGTTCTTTGCCTATCCTTCCCAAGGTCACCGGTGGCCCATGACCTCAGTCAGAGACTGCCATACCCCTCATTCAGAGACGAGTCTGCTATGCAGGGGATTTCTTCAGGTAGAGAGTGTCTTATAAATAGTTTTCCAAGGTGACTACATTGAAGGAATATTTGAGATTCAGAAAGATGTGTTCTGTCCTATCTCAGTGACCAAACTAAACCAAGACAGCTTCCTTATCCAATCTTAAAAAAATTAAAAAACGATTTATTTATTTATTTGACTGCACTGGCTTTTAGTTGAGGCGCGTGGGATCTAATTCCTTGACCAGGGATCTAAACCAGGACCCCTTGCACTGGGAATGAGAGTTCTTAGCCACTGGACCATCAGGGAAATCCCTCCGTATCAGATCTTGTGTGTTGGTGTGATCCGCATCATGGAGGCTTAGCTAGGGGGCCGCTAGGTCACTTCAGTCATGTCCGACTCTGTTTGATCCCATAGACATCAGGCCACCAGGCTCCACAGGCCCTGGGACTGGCAGAGTTCTCTGCTACTGCTAAGTCACTTCAGTCCTGTCCGACTCTGTGCGACCCCAGAGACGGCAGCACACCAGGCTCCCCCGTCCCTGGGATTCTCCAGGCAAGAACACTGGAGTGGGTTGCCATTTCCTTCTCCAGTGCATGAAAGTGAAAAGTGAAAGTGAAGTTGCAACCCGATGGACTGCAGCCCACCAGGCTCCTCCGCCCATGGGATTTTCCAGGCAAGAGGACTGGAGTGGGGTGCCATTGCCTTCTCCAGGCAGAGTTCTCTAGGGGCTCCTATCTCTCCTGTGAGCTCCCTGCTGGAGCCTGAACATAGTGCGTCTGTCCTAGGCTGGTCAGAGAGCTTGGCAGGGAGCCCTGGTTAGATCCCTGGTCAGGGAACTAGATCCCGCATCCTTCAACTAAGACGCGGCACAGTCAGATAAATAAATTTAAAAAGTGATCCAGTAGGAAAATGGTTCTGAAGAATTTATTTACAGGGTAGCAGTGGAGAAACAGACATAGAGAATAGACTTATGGACAATGGGAGAAGGGAGGAGAGGTTGAGATGTATGGAAAGAGTAACATGGAAACTTACATTACCATATGTAAAATGGATAGCCAATGGGAATTTTCTGTATGGCTCAGGAAACTCAAACAGGGGCTCTGTATCAACCTAGAGGGGTGGGATGGGGGGAGATGGGAGGGAGGTTCAAAAGGGAGGGGACATATGTTTACTTAAGGCTGATTCATGCTGATTCATGAGGTTTGACAGAAAACAACAAAATTCTGTAAAGCAATTATCCTTCAATTAAATAAAAAAGAGTGATCCAGGAGGAAATTAGGGGGTGGAGGTCAGAGAAGGGCGGACAGAGGAATGCTTTAAACTGTGTGGCCGTTGAATGGTAATGGGAAAATGGTGAGAAAAACAGCGTAAAGGAAATAAAAAGAGGAAGAAGAGGGGAATTCCTGATGAAGGAACCAACGAATTCAGTCAACCCACTTCGGTGTGTGGATCCTGCTTGTATGTTGATTTGAATGGACTAACTCTGTGTGTGTGTGTGTAATTAAGATTGAATAGTTCAATTGGATTATGAGTCCATGGGGATGATGTCCTGATAAGACAACTTTCCATAGTAAGTTAAATGGCAGGTTGATCGATTTCAGTAAATTATTAACTTTTTAATGACAGAAACTCTAAATAGCACGAACCGTGTGTTATTTGAAAATCTCACCTTCGGGAGTGTCTTCTGAGCCCTGCAGGCGCTCTCTAGTTTGCTGGGCTGTGGGAAGGGGTGCTGGGGGGAGTTGTCCTTAGCAGCTGGGCGGGCAGGCTGCCTTTCTGTGAGCACTGGGCTGCTGGTCTCCACCAGGCCCCCCCTTCTGTGTGCCAGCAGAGACCCTGCAGTGTCCCTGGGGAACTGTGGCGCCTCTGGGAAGGAAACCCAAGGGCCTTCCTCCCTGATTGTCCCTCCATCCCTCCTGCTCCCTCCCAGAAATGGTCTGTGGGCCGGCTTTTTTTTTCTTCCCCGTGTACATTTCACTGTTAAAATATTATGTAAGTAATATATGCTCTTTGTTAAAGCCATGCAGAGTATTAATAGAAATGAATGTTCCTGTCCTTCACTCTTTGCCGTTTCATTGATTTCATCGCCTTTTCCAGAAATATATAAATATTTATTTGCTTCTTTGGGACTTTTTATTTTGTACTGGGGTATTGCTGGTTAACAGTGTTGTGATAGTTTCAGAGAAACAGTGACAGCACCCAGCCACATATTTACATGTATCCATTCTCCTCCAAACCCTCCCTCCCATCCAGGCTGCCACATAATATTGAACAGAGTTGCATGTGTTATACAATAGGTCCTTGTTCGTTATCCATTTTAAATATAGCAGCGTGTACATGACCTTCCCACACTCCCTAACTGTCTGTTCGCCCTGGCAACCAAAAGTTCATTTTCCAAGTCTGGGAGTCTCTTTTTGTTTTGTAAGTAAGTTTATCTGCAGAAATACATAATATTTATAATAAAGTGATGAGGATCCTTTTGGTCTTTTTGGGTTATTACCAGCATGTTAGAGTTTTATCTCTTTAATATATAATAATGCAAAAAAATTTTTAAGCAGTCTCAGAAAGTTGGGAGTATAGCCTGAAATAATTTTATTTCCTCCACCCCACCTTCCAATCAATTTTTTTTTTGCTCTTGTTCTTATAATGTCCTTTATAAGCCAAAGCATCTAATTCCAAATGAGATGTTGCATTTAGTTGTCATGTTTCTGAGTGCCTGTTATGAGCTATGTCTTGTTCTAAACTCTAGAAATGTATATCAGTAAAAAGTATAGATGACAATCTGTCTTTTCGGAGCTTCTGGCAGGGGAGACAGAAAAACAATAAATGTAAGAAACAC
Organism: Oryx dammah; assembly: GCF_014754425.2. Taxonomy (NCBI): domain Eukaryota; kingdom Metazoa; phylum Chordata; class Mammalia; order Artiodactyla; family Bovidae; genus Oryx; species Oryx dammah. Next base: position 152,327,713 of record NW_024070186.1, on the reverse strand, counting down.
TAAATCTTATAGAATGGTAGAAGGAGACAAACACTATAGGTAAAAGCAGGGTGCAAGGTCATTGGGGTACCATTTAAAATACGTTGGTCAGGACTTGTTTGATGAGAAGGGGCTTTTGGGCAAACACTGAAAGGAAGTGTGTATCTAGAGCATTCTGGAAGAAATAATAAGAGCCAGTGCCAAGGCTTTGAGGAAGGAGTATCCCTGTGAGTCTGAGCAAGGAGGCTGGGGGGGCCAGGTCATTCAGTTTTTGTAGGCCAGTTAATTCCCTCCTCCTTTTTTTTGAGTGGACCCCTTTAAAAGAATATATTTTTCATAGTTGGTTTATTTAGAATTACAATTATTAAGAATAAAAGATTTATGCATTTCTTAATTAACGTAACAGTTTAGCTAAGTATAAACTCTGCACTAAAGTTCTGCAGTGCCACAAGATGAGCAAAAAATATGGAAGCATTTTTAAGCTCTCCAAAAATTTCAAATGGAGAGTAATCTTGTTTCAGTTTTATTACATCAATACATTAGCATATACAAAGTTTCATTTTATGAGACATCTAAAAGAATCAAAGCCACTTCTACAGCTATATTTTAAACTCCAAATCTGAAAGCCATTTATGATACTTGGACTTTGTAATATTCTAAATTAAAACTCAGAAACTCCAAATGCACACTTTATGGAAATGTCTGCATTCTGCTACTGCTCTTTCACTTGATAACTTTTCCTTGGTCCCCCCTTTTCTTATATGTCTTGACGTTCCCCATCGAAGTTCTGCTGTCCTGAGGAGTGAGGAGTGAGATTTTGGACTATGATTTTGTTCATCCTCCTGGCCTCTTCCTGTCTCACTCTGCTTTCACTTCCCCCTGGTACATCTTTTTTCCCCTGCTTGCTTATTGGTTTACCTTTTGCTTCGCCTTTCTTAGCCCTTTCTGCCTTTGAGAATTTTATCCACCCGCCCTCCCCCAGTAGTGCTTACCCTGGAGCAGGTATTATTCTAAGTGCTGAACAGTTATTAATTTAATCATAAGCAGCAACCTTGGATGATAGGTACTCTTATTTCTTTTTTAAACTTTATGAATGAGGAAATTGAAGTACAGAGCGAATCCATAAATCACAGAGCTAGGAAGCGCTGGGGCTCAGCCCCCGGCCATTTGCTACAAGCACGTGGGCTCTTATCCACTGTGTGATGGACTTATGTCCACACCTGATCTCTCTACTGATCTTCAGCCCAGTTGTTCCAGTTTCTGGGGCATTCACAACAAACCCCCACAAACTTAGGGTCTTAACACACACTTGTGTTCTCACAGTCCTGTGAGTCAGGAGTCTGGGTGCACTTGAGTGGGTCTTACAAGGCTATTCCCTGGTGGCTCAGGTGGTAAAGAGTCTGCCTGTAATGCACGAGACCCGGTTTCGATCCCTGGGTTGGGAAAATCCCCTGGAGAAGGGAATTGCTACCCGCTCCAGTACTCTGGCCTGGAAAATTCCATGGATGGAGGAGCCTGGTAGGCTACAGTCCATGGGATCGCAGAGTCGGACACGACTGAGCAGCTTCACTGGCTCCCGTATTCTTGCCTGGAGAATCCCATGGACCGAGGAGCCTGGCTGGCTACAGTCCTGAGGTGGCAAAGAGTCGGGTGCGACTGAGTGGCGAGCACACTTTGACAAGGCTGGCATCAAGGCTGCACTCTCACCTAGGAGGCTGGGGAAGAAACTGCCCCGGAGCTCTTCCCTGTGCTGCGGAATTCGTTCATTTTCTCTCAGTTGTGGGATGGAGCAGCCTGCGTTGCTACGGACATCAGCTGGAGGTCATTCAGTGCCCAGGGGTTGCCCTCTGTCCCCACCGTGCGGCCCCCTCCTCAGGCAGCTCGCAACCTGGAGAGCTTTCTTGTCGAAGGCCCAGCCTGCTAAGGTGGACGTCTTCATAATGAACTGTCGTCAGTGGGGGCATCCCAGCGCCTTTGCTCTGATATTCCTTTGGTCAAAGTCCAGTTAGAGGCTCCGCCCACAGTGGAGGGGAGGGGCTGGCACAGGGGTGAGGGTGTTTGGGGCCTCACCGTGAACATGACTCACTGATCTGGAAAGTTCTCCCCGAAGCCAGAACTCACCATTTTGCCTCTTCCAACTTCTTGGTAACTGTTAGTGTGGGCACTAGTCTCCCAGCCACCAGATTTTCAGTCTGAGTGTTAACACTGACACTTCTTTTTCTTTGTCCTTTTCATTTCACTTATTTCACATTTCACCTTTCGCTTTTTAAGTCCTCTCTGATTTTCTTTGAAATGTCCTTGAAACCTATCTTCCTAAACACGGACTTGAATCTCTATCTCTCTGTGTCTGTGACACACACACACACAGACACACACACACACACACACACACACACGTATTTCATTTCTCCTAGAGTCTGGTGTGTTCCTAATTGTCCAACGTGTTACTGAATATCTATCTCTCTGTGTCTGTGACACACACACACA
>NW_024070186.1:152221528-152325237 GCF_014754425.2 Oryx dammah | reverse complement strand
CACACACACACACACACACACACACACACACACACACACACACACACGTATTTCATTTCTCCTAGAGTCTGGTGTGTTCCTAATTGTCCAACGTGTTCCTGAATCTCTATCTCTCTGTGTCTGTGACACACACACACACACACACTCTGGTATTTCATTTCTCCTAGAGTCTGGTGTGCGCCTAATTGTCCAACGTGTTCCTGAAGAGCAAGTTGCTTTGCTGTCTCATTTTCTGAGGATGTCTGTCTCGTTTTCGCCCTGTGCATTCAGAGTGTGTCTGTCCCTCTTATAATGTCCTCAGCTCCCCTTTTCCATTCTTTTCCAACAGATTCCACCTCACCCATTTGCCCCCCAGCCCCGAGCCCCCTGATCACTCTTTTCTCTGAGCCCTACTTAACGCCTAGTGCCACCCTGGCTTTGTGTTGGATTCATCAAGGTCACTTGAATTGGATTACTCAACCATGGATAGACTTGGCAAAGGTTCCTGTTCGCAGAGCATATATATATATTTTATTAAAATAATGTGGGGTGAATTATCTGAGTTTAAAACTGCATGAGAAAAAATATGCTCTATTATATTATGCATGTGGTCTGTTTGGCAGTCAGTCACTGGGTGCGCCTGTCCCTTCGGCTGGCTCCGCCTGGGGTTGGGTACCCCAGATATCAGCAGGCGTGATGCATGGGCAGCGCCAGGATGCCTGTGGCCCAGTCGACTGGCCGCGCCTGCTGCTCGAGGCCTGATTTATGCTCACCTCGGAGCTACAAATCACCGCATGGTATAACACAGATGACAAGGCCTGTCTTAGCTTGTGGGCCTCAGCCCTATCCATCTTGTGGGAACTTTTTTCCTCTTAACTTCTCAGTTTGGCTTCTTAACTTAATTGACTTCTGGATGGATTAGGTGCTGTTCAACGATGTCTGAGGCCCACCAGGACTCTTTTGATGGACTCTTTAAGGGGAAGAGATGGTCCTCTCCCTCGGTCCTGCTGTGGATCAACACTCTTCTTTGTTAGGGTCTTTTGTCTGCTGTGTGCTCTGCACACGTTCTTAAGCCCTGGGAAGCAACATGCAGAGAGAAAGCACTGGTCCTGCCTTGAAGAAACTTAGATCTGAGCGGCAAGTAGGGTGCCTGCAAGAAAAAGCCACTCTTCCAAACGGGGGGTCTAGAGGAAGGACCTCCGTGGTTACGTGGGGACCCAGGAGACAAGTGGGAGGAGTATTTTGGACTCACTTTTCTGGAATAGGAGAGAGGCTCTGGTTGCTTGTATTAGGGAAGGCCTAAATGTGCCTCTTTGAAAGGAGGTGGTCTGGGAGGATTCCAGTTCTTTGGGTTGGATATGGAGTTGGCTTTATAGTCTGGGAGGGAGGGAGTTGCGTCCTCCCCCTTCCCTCCTCCTCCACAGCCAGTGGGCAAAAGGGCAGGGTTGCTCCCCGCGGGCCAGGGTGTCCTGCCTTCCACAGCGGCTTTCTCCACGGGCATCTCCTTTCATCATCTCATAAATTCTTCGGAGGGAGCTGGCTGCCTGATACCAGACTGGTGGCCCAGAGGGAGTCCCCGGGCCCCATGCACATTCCCTCTCGTTTTTTTTACAGCCTGCCAGATATTTGCTTTTCTGCCTAATCCAATTATGCCCGGGTGTGGGCATTTTTTGCCCAGTCTTGGTCAGTTGGCAGGGAGCGCTCCTGGTACTTTTATATAGTAGGTTGCCCTGATGCCAAACCCAGTCCTACCGAAGAAAGAAAAGGGAGTTGTGTTGTAACAACTGCCTGCCAGTTTTCACGGTGGAGGTAGCTGGTATTCTTCTGTGGATTTGTTGAGGAGGGAACTAGCAGTCAATTAAGAAGCAAAGCACAAAACTTAATGTTGCATAAAGGAGTCTTTTGGCAAAATAACAGCCACTACTTTTTTAAGCACCTACTATGTCCAGCAAAATAACAGCTACTACTTTTTTAAGCACCTACTATGTCCAGCCTCGGACTGAGTCCTTAACATCATTGCTTCCTGGAGTGTTCAGAACAGTCTGGGCAGGTGAATGCTCTTGGCTCACTTGCTATTACAGATGGAAAAACCAAGGCCAGATGAGGTCACGTACCTTGGTCACAGGGGTTTTTCAGAGTAGAAGTCAGGGGACTTACCTGGGTAGAGCTGAAAAACTCGTGCCCAAAACTTGGGTGTCTGCCAGCCCCTCTTGTAGAAGGTGTCCGTGTCTTCTCAGATTCCTGGGCCACATGGCAGTTGCAGACTGAGATCAGAGGCGGAGTTGAGGGTGAGTTTATAAAACTTCTCCACCATCGGCCCCTGTTTTGGGGCTTCTCCACTTTGCATTTCTAGCTTAGATTCTGTCCTTGAATCTCAGCCAGCGTCGCTGTTTTAGGAGTTACCAGTGTTTCTCATGGGTTTATGTTGGATCCTGTTGACACTTGAGTATTGCAGTGGTTACTCTTATGCGACATCTTGACTGGGCTACCCAGTGCCCAGATGTTTGGATATTTCTTTCTTTCTTTCTTTCGGGCTGTGCTGGGTCTTCACTGCCGTAGGTGTGGGCTCTCTCTGGTTGCAGCAGTGGGGCCCACTCTCTAGCTGTGCTGCACAGGCTTCCGTTGTGGTGGCGTCTTTTGTTGTGGACCATGGGCTCTAGGGCATGCAAGCTTCAGTATTTGCAGCTCATGGGCTTAGCTGCCCTGCCACAGATGGAATCTTCCCTGACTGCAGAGTGAACCTGTGTCCCCTGCATTGGCAGGAGGATTCTTAACCTCTGGATCACCAAGGAAGTCCTTTTTTTTTTCTTTTCCCAGCCATGCTGCATGGTTTGTGGGATTTTAGTTCCCCAGCCAAGGACTGAACCCAGGCCCTTGGCAGTGAGAATGCGGAGTCCTAACCATTGGACCACCAGGGAATTCCCTCGAAGGATGTTTCTGAATGAAGCAGACTGCTCTACCCACCGTGGGTGGGCCTTGTCCAACCAGTCAAAGGCCTAAATGTACCAGCAAGCTGACGCTCTCACCATAAAGGGAGAATGCCTCCTGCTTGACTTTGCCACCAAGCTGGGACACTGGCCTCCTCGTCTGCCTTTGACCTTGGGCTGGAGCTATACCCTCAGCGCTCTTTGGTCTTCAGCTTGCCACTTGCAGATCTTGCAGTTGTCAGCTTTCACAATTGTAGGTGGACCAGTTCCTCATACAGAGTCTCCCTGTGTGTCTCTCTATGTATCTGTCTGTATAGATACTGCAGTTGCTGAGGGTCTGGGTTTCCTTTAATTGTAAATATAGACAACTTCCAGAAAGGCCAAGGGAAGCTTAACGTCTGCGTCATTTGCCAGATGCATATATGTGTGTGTGAGTACGTGTGTGTGTGTTTTCTTCTGTGTCTCTTGGGAACTTGGCCCGACATAAGTGCCCGACCCAGGTCTCTGCCTGTCTCCGTATTTGTCAGATCAGCAGCCATCTGGCCACAGCTTCTATCTGAGCCATAGTCTTTACTTCTATTTGGTTTCCTTTGTTCTTTATCTCTGAACTCACAGCTCAGTTTTTAACACAGGCAGCTCCTTCTTACAGTCTTCTTCCTTTCCCAGTAATTTTTCAGTGACTTTCGGAGAACTTCTTCTGCCTTGGTCTACTTTCTTCCTTTTCTCTGCCTTTTCCCAATCATTCTCTCTTCTTTCCTTCCCACTCCTTGCTTTTCCTTCTTACTGTTATCCTGGCTAGGATCCAAAATGACCTGAAGAACCGTGGTTCGTAAGGTCCAGGGCAGTATTGATATCTTTAGTTTTAACATGAACTCCTTCATAACAAACAAATCCATCAGTCTCTCTAGCCCAGTCTGGAATTTGCAAGAATGTCCCCAGCCACCATGTCTTTTTTTTTTTTTTTTTATTAAATCTAGTTTTTTTTTAAGCATCAGGTTTTATGCTGAATAAATGGTTTCCTTTCGAACTGAACGGTTTTGCTTTGATTTTACTGCAGGGTTTGCAGCTTTTCTGTTCCTTGTGTTTGTTCTCATTGAAGATGAGCACTGGTTGTAGTTTGGGTTGAAAAGGCTTGTGCGCTGGCAGAGAGTGGCCGGGATGCCGCTGTGGGGCCCTTCACTGTCTCATTTCCCGACTCTGGGCAGGGACGGCCTCCCGTTGCTCTGCTGGGGTGCTCTGCTGTTTCCTTTGCCTTCTCTCCACCTTTCTCACTCATACTTCTTTATGCCCTGGTCTTTACTCAGTAATACCCAGTGGCAGTCCTGTGTGGCTCTTGTGCACCATGAAGGCCAGGATGCAGACTAGAGGCCTGGTGAGCTCTCTGAGAGTGAGCATGGAACACAATTGGTGCATGTCACCTCTGCCCTTGGAATGGGTGTCTGCGTCATGAGAGGTGGTAGAGCCAGACCTCACATAGGGGTTTTCAATAGATAACAGCACCAGAGGTTGCTTCTAATTGTCAGCTGCAGAAATTTCTGCTAAAGGCTGAGTTAAATAATACCCGCTGCACCCAAACCACCCTCCCCCAAACCCCAACTAGAAGTGCAACTAACAAAACCCCCAGTCTCCCCTTTGTTCCCAGCTTCCCTGAGACTGTATTCCTCTCCCTGTATTAGGAGGGCTAGATGATAAATTCTCAGTGGGTGTATTCTGACTCAGGAAGCAATGGATGGTAGTCTTAAATTAATTCTTGGAGTTTACAAGAATTTGGGATATCCTATGTCTCCCCTGAAGAGAACAGGCTTTCAGACGTTGCCAGGAGTTTGAGTGGCTGAGATCTTAGCCAGGTAGGCTGTGGTGGGGCAGCCTTTGTGACAATAGCCAGAATTCTGTGCAGTTGCTAAGGGCCTGAGTTTCTTTTAATTGCGAATATAGACAACTTCCGGAATGACAAGGGGAAGCTTTACATCTTGATTTCTCAGATTATTTTCCACAAAACTTAATGTTGCACGAAGGAGTCTTTTGGAGTGAGCACTGTACCTCCTTCAGCAAAACCCAAATGTAGTAAGAAAGAACTGTGGTTAAAGAACATTCTAGAAGACCCTTGTACTACCCGGAGTGAAGTTTATCATGGTGTTACAGAATGTGAAAGCCAGCAGGGGTATAGCGGTAAAATGAACTCAAGCTTTTCTTGATACAGATTAAGAAACTGAGGCTCTGGATTAAGTGTTTTGCTCAAAGATTCACTCATCACCATCATCGCTATAGTCCGTCTCTCACTTTAGCCTGTGACATTTGTTTGGTGTTACATCCCATATGCCGCGTGACATTTCCCATGGAAATGATACCTGTTTACTGTCAATAAAATTGTCTCCAGCAGAAGTGGTAGTTGTGTTTGCATCCTCTTATTCTTAGAAAGGATTGCTGACATATTTCTTCTATTGTTACATTTTTAATGGCAGTCTCCAGTTCATTCAGATATTAGATCATTATTTATCCGAGGTCTTGATGAATAGCCCAGCCTCTTTTTCCTCCAGCTGACAAATTTCACTTCTGTGCTTTTGGGGAATGTAAATATGAAATTAATATTGCAGCAATTAGTCATCTATTCTGAATTTTTCCCTTGTAAATTCCCAGAACATAAGCATGAAATCCATTAATCCAAATCCCTCATGCTTTTAAAACCATTGTGGCATTGTAGATACTTCCATTCATCCTTTGAAATTTAATGCAATAAGGAAGTTAGTGGAAACCTGCCTTTATTAATATTTGTAAGTCAGGCAGCTGTATATTCCTTAGCCGCTGTCTCTATGAGCAGGCTGACTCAGCATGATGCTTTTCGGTGACAGGAAAGCCAGTGCAAATTCTAAATCATAGCCTCTTCTTCAGAGAGTGTATGAAAAGTTGATCACTCCTGTTGTCATTTTCCTGGGAGAGCTTATCTTCAACGCTGTCCTTATAAACACAGGCCCCACTGCTGGGAGCTAAAGAGGTTAGAATTGATTTTCATGAAATTTTTCACTTAATGAAATCTCATCAATTTCTATCCTCCCAGGTATTTAACTTTGCGACTGAGGAGGGTCCAGGGATGAGGACGTTATAGACTGTGCCTTCTCTTTGTCTGTAGGGAGGCTGCACTCCATGAAGTCCAGCTCTCATGAAATATGCTCTAAATGACTGGTGTGGGAGTTGGCTCTGTCTGATGTTCTGTGTTACATAACTGGTCAGATTTATGTTGCCTGCAATGCAATCCAAACTGGGATTTGCCAGAGGGGTAGGGATCCTCTTAGCTGACTTGAGATCGAAGACTTGGAAAACCGGAATAATTCAAGGGTCGTAAAACCATGTTTGTAAACTATGATTTTTTGGTTCCAAATAAACATATCAGAAATGATACTTCAGATGCTAAAAGAGATTCACAGCTTGGACCACAGGCATCTCAGATCTGGGGATTCTATTCCAACAATTGGCCCAGTGGGGAAAGTGAGATTTCTTCCAAGGGGGCGTTTAAATGGGGCTTGATGATCAAGCAGGGTTTCAAGAAGCAGATTTGCCAGGTCAGGCAAGAGAGGCTAGACGCAGGAGAGTGAACTGAAGGAATATTAACTCCAAACTCTGCCTTGAGTTTTTAAAACGATTTTTATTTAACTTGGCCCTTCTGGGTCTCGGTTGCTGCGTGTGGGCTTTCTCTAGTTGTGGCAATTGGGAGTTACTCTCCAGTACTCTGGCCTGGAAAATCCCATGGATGGGGGAGCCTGGTAGGCTGCAGTCCATTGGGTCGCCAAGAGTCGGACACGACTGAGCAACTTCACTTTGAATTTTCACTTTCATGCATTGGAGAAGGCAATGGCAACCCACTCCAGTGTTCTTGCCTGGAGAATCCCAGGGACGGCAGAACCTGGTGGGCTGCCGCGTATGGGGTTGTACAGAGTTGGACATGACTGAAGTGACTTAGCAGCTCTAGTCGCAGTGTGGGAGCGTCTCACTGCGGTGGTTTCCCCAGTTGCAGAGCACAGGCTCTCGGGTATGTGGGCTTCAACAGCTGCAGGGTGCAGGCTTCAGTCCTTGTGGCACGTGGGCTTAGTTGCCGTGGCATGTGATATCTTCCCGGACCAGGGATCGAACCTGTGTCTCCTGCGTTGGCAGGGGGATTCTTCACCACCGGACCACCAGGGAAGTCCTGCCGGATTATTTTTTAAAAAATCTCTTTCCAAATAACCAGGTCCTTTGTTTAAGCGTGAACAGACTCTGAACCCAATTCTAAAAAGTGTCTGGGACCATAGGGACATCTTTGCATCTCTAAGGCAGTTGTTTTTTGGGGAAAAGTTTGCCTACCCCTCTTCCTGTAGTTTTATAATGTCTGGGGAATTGGCCCTGAGTTCTCTTTTCATTATTTCTTGCCTGTTACTAGCTAGCAGGTCTTAATTATTCCCGATGACTGCAGGCAGCTGGGGAATCTGACAGGCCTGGCCATGCCCCTCGTTAGGCTTTTGGTAACCCATTCCTTCCTGTCCTTTCTTTCTTTAGTTTTTCAGAGTTTGAGCTGTGAAAGGAAAGATGAGAGACTGTGTTTTCTCTATCTTAGGCAGGGATGTTTTCTGTTTACATTGCTCCAGGATCATTAAAAGTTTGTTTCAATCTTGGATAAAGTATATGTCTATAGAGATACCTTTGAACTTGTTATTTAGTTATTATTTCATTGAAACACAGGGTCAAACCTGGAGACAGATCTCTTGGAGGCTTCTAGTCCTGGCTCTTTCCAGTATTTGCCTGTATGGCCTGGTGTAGAGTATCTCTCCTGTGGCTTATTTTCTGATAAGATTGGTAAAGTGCAGAATTCCAAGACCTTCCATTGACAAAGCCTCTCTCCTTGACCAAAGTTTGGTCAGGCTCCTCTGAGCCCTCTTTTCAGTTAGGAATCGTCTTTGGCTTCTGGTTCTCTTCTTGGCCAGCTGAGCCCAGTCTTAGCAAAGTATCCTGCTCATTTATCCCCTACCCTTGATATCTGACTGCTCTTGATATCTGATCAAATTCCTCATCCCTTACCTTTGATGTCTGTATCCTTGGCCTGTCTTTAGCAAGAATCCTGTTAGGCAAGTCTGGCTAGAATCCCCCTACTCTTGATGTTTCCTCTTAGTAATTTTATATCCACTGTGACTTCCTCACCCTACCCCGTGGCCATAAACCCCCACTTGTCCTCCTTGGATTCAGGATTGAACTTGATTTCTGTCTTTTATTATTATACCCTTACCACAACAGTCTTGAATTAGGTCTTCCTTACTGTTGTAACAAGTGTCAGAATAAACTTTTTCGTTAACAAGGTTCTGGATTCTCATCCTGTTAATGTCTAAGAGGGAACTCTTGGCCTTAGCCAAGACCCTGGCTCCTTCCTTATTGTGGCTGTGCCATCTCCATCAGTACCTTCCACATTGTCACGCGAGTCAAGTCATGGAAGGGCAAAAAGCCTGAAGGCTCATCTCTTCACTCACTCACGTTCCACTGGCTAGGATCAAGTCACATGGTCACATTTCTCTTCCAAGGAGAGAAATATAAACCAGAGGCAATATAAGCCAGAGGAAAAGAGAATGAATTTATGGAACAGCAACCCATGAATCTGCATTTTAAACATTTTGCATGTAATTCTGATGTAGGGGGATACTTGGATCACACTTGGAGAAATGCTTTCTACAATTGTTGCTAAATATTCCCTGGCCCTGATAGTCTATGCTTCTCTTGTGCTGGGAGAAGAGTTTTCATGGGAGAAGAGTTTTTTTTCCTTTTTACAAGGCAAAAAAAATGCAAGCAAGTGAAAAGGGAAGTTGAACGACAGTAATCGATTCTTCTGCCTGTATTCTAGGTTTGGAAATGCATGTTGACCTGTTCAGATCAACTGATTAACAGGTCAGGGTTGTCATCCCTTCTTCCCAGTGGCCCCACAAGCATCCTGTTGTAGCTCTTCTGCTTCGTGGAACACACCAGGGTATTTCCCTGTAATCCTTCATTACATGGGGCTTCCCAGGTGGCTCAGTGATAAAGAACTTGCCTGCCAATGCAGGGTTTGATCCTTGTTTTGGGAAGAGCCCCTGGAGGAAGAAATGGCAACCCACAACAGTATTCTTGCCTGGGAAATCCCATGGACAGAGGAGCCTGGTGGGCTACAGTCCATGGAGTCACAAGAGTTGGACATGACTTAGCGACTAGACAACAAACAAGCTCCTTACATAATGGGTGTTGGGGACCAGAATGCAGAGCACAGGAACTATGCCTGCTTTCCTTATGAGCTAGCCACAGTGGATGGTTTGTCCCTTTAAACCCACCTAAGACATTCAGTTCAATTCAGTTCAGTTGCTCAGGTGTGTCTGACTCTTTGTGACCCCATGGACTGCACCACGCCAGGCCTCCCTGTCCATCACCAACTCCCGGAGTTTACTCAAACTCATGTCCGTTGAGAAGGAAATGGCAACCCACTCCAATGTTCTTGCCTGGAGAATCCCAGGGGTGGGGGAGCCTGGCGGGCTGCCGTCTATGGGGTCGCACAGAGTCGGACACGACTGAAGCGACTTAGCAGCAGCAGCAGCATGTCCACTGAATCGGTGATGCCATCCAACCACCTCATTCTCTGTCGTCCCCTTCTCCTCCTGTCTTCAATCTTTCCCAGCATCAGGGTTTTTTCCAGTGAGTCAGCTCTTCGCATCAGGTGGCCAAAGTACTGGAGTTTCAGCTTCAGCATCAGTCCTTCCAGTGAACACCCAGGATTGATTTCCTTTAGGATGGGCTGGTTGGATCTCCTTGCAGTCCAAGGGACTCTCAGGAGTCTTCTCCAACACCACAGTTCAAAAGCATCAGTTCTTCGGTTCTCAGCCTTTATAGTCCAACTCTCACATCCATACCTGACCACTGGAAAAACCATAGCCTTGACTAGATGAACATTAGGGTTGTCCTAATCTCTTCTGATTAGACTGGGACCATGAAAACTCTGACAGTGTCTGCTGTTGACTTGGTCCTTTATGTTGGGAGTTTTAAAAAGGCCAAGGATTTGGGTTTGTTTTATGTCATAAATTACACTAAAAGCAGACATGGGGTTAGGGAAGGAAAGCACAGTGATCAGTTTTCCTTAACTCCACCCAGGTAGTGGAGTGAGAAGAGACATTTGGATCTGTATGAGATATGCTTTGAGCAAATAGCAATTGTAAAGAGAAACTGGATTGTGAGTACAGAGGCTTTGGGTAGTACTTTTTGAGGTTTCTAATTTCTCAACATCATCAGTTGCTAAGTTACAGGCAAATATGAGAGAGGCTAGTGGATACCTTCTAGTTTGAATTCAATACTGAAAATGATATCAGACTTCTTAGGTGGCACAAGTGATAAAGAATCCACCTGCCAGTGCAGGAGAAAGAAGAGATGAGAGTTTGGCCTTGGCTTGGGAAGATCCCTTGGAGGAGGAAATGGCAACCCATTCCGGTATTCCAGAATCCTGTGGACACTAGAGCCTGGTGGGCTCTAGTCTACGAGGGTCACTGTGAGCTGGACATGACTGAATGCAAGCATGCACACACACACACACCAAGCAATATCAACTAAGAAAACCTTAGTATATGGCCTTTGTTGTGATCTTATTTCCTCACCCTAACCACACGAGGAGGTTTTACCAGATGCAGGAAACAGAGACTAAGGCATATGGTGGTTCAGTAATCATTTGAAGTTAACATTGTGGGTAATCAAAACCTGTTGATAATCAGAAGGAGACGTAATCCATGGTTTTGTTCCTTCTCAGCCTGGTTTGTTCTGCACTAGCCATTATATTCTCGAACAACCAGTGGTTTTTGGAGAGAGCCTACTCTCTCTTTCTTTTTACACATAGATTATATGGTACAGAAGCAAGTGGTTCCATTTCCTTTCATGAAAATTATGGTTTCTGGGTTAGCATTCAGTACTGCCAGCTTTTTGAGACTGTGGATGCAGTCAGCTCTATTTCTTTCCAGCCTTTGATGGTGTACAGTGTGCTCAGATAGCAGAAGAAGCTTATAAATATTAATGACTGGCCAACTATAAATTCTTTGATGGATCATTTCAGAGAACATGACCAGTCAGATGCATTGGAAAGAATAGAGGGGCTTCCGTGACGGTGCAGTTGTTGGGAATCTGCTTTCCAACACAGGGGACGTGGGTTCCATTCCTGGTCAGGGTCTTCAGATCCCGCATGCCGCGAGGCAACTAACTCATGCTAAGCTGATGCAGCAAGAGAAGCCCGTGCTTCACATCTGGAGAAAGCCCGTGTGCCACATTGGAGATTCAGTGCAGCCAAAATTGAAAAATAGTAATACATCAAGAGAAAGAATAGAATGCCTTTAAGCTTTCTGTTAGTCCTTTTATGGAGTCAAGGGAAGATGGCATCGGATCTCTCTGTAGCCAAGTCCAGGTTTAAACACGGTGCCCACTACTTCCTTCTGTCCAGCTGCTTCTGGTGAGTTACTGGAGATGGCAAACTGCCCTTGGTGGTGGACATCCCTAATCAATGGGGCACTGTCCGGGGGGTATGACATCAGCCAAGTACTTCCAATTGATCATAACGAATTAGTTGACGCTTAGGTTTCAACTCTGGGTGACCATGAGCCTGCCTTTGTTATCAAGTAACTAGATGATTGATTTAGATCATCAGTTCTCAGCTGGAGAGTGAGTCGTTCTCCAGGAGACACTGGGCATTGTTTGGTGTTATTTTTCGTTATCCCAATATGTGGTTTGCTGCTGGCATCTAGTGCGTAGAGGTGAGGGATGCTGCTAAATTCAGTATCGTACAATGCATGGAACCCCTCCACCTCGCGTGGCAAAGACTTGACCCAGCTCCAGGGCCAGTGGTGCCAAAGTGGTGCTGGTGGTGGTTGTTCACTTGCTAAGTCATGTCCGACTCTTTGCAACCCCTTGAACTGCAGCATGCCAGACTTCCCTGGAGAAGCCCTGGCTTGATCTTTGGAGGATTTCTGAACAGTTAGTCAGGGGTAAGATGTAGTTTATAGACGAGAACTTGGGAGAGAGAGAGTAAGATATCTGGAAGAAAAGGAGAGAAAGCATTTACAGCTTGACACATCAGCTTAAGGTAGGCTTGTGCTTGTTGTTATTTAGTCGCTAAGTCTGACTCTTTGTGACCCCATGGACTGTAGAGCCCACCAGGCTCCTGTGTCCATGGGATTTTCCAGGCAAGAATACTGGAGTGGGTTCCTATGTCCTTCTCCTGGGGATCTTCTGACCCAGGGATTGAACCCATATTTCCTGTATTCGCAGGTGGATTCAATGTACATATTTTAGAGTTGGCTGCAAGTATTTAGAAGTTTCTCTGTTTAAAATAATTGAATACATCATTTGAGATAAGGGTTATTTATCAAGTGACTGCTACCACCAGAGATGGTGCTAGACGTGTCAGAGGGCAGGAAATGAATGGCTACCTTTCACTGTAGTGGAGTAGGCACTGATGTGGAGATGGGAATAGAGTTCTCTGGGACAATAGCAGGCAGAATAGATAGGAAGGAAGGCTTCAGTGAGGAGGTGGTGTGTGAGAAGATCTTGATGCCCGGGTAGGAGTTTATGAGGTAAAGAAGGGCTGAGAAACACCAGACCAGATTTAAAAATAAAAAAAATATTTTTTTTATTGGAGTATAGTTGCTTTATAAAGTTATATCTGCTCTACAGCACATTGAATCAGTTTCACATGTACCTATATCCCCTCTTTTTGGATTTCCTTCCCATTTAGATTACCACAGAGCCCTGAGTAAGAGTTCCCTTTGCTATACAGTCGGTCTTTATTAATTATCTGTTTTATATATGGTAGTGTTTATATGTCAATTTCAAGCTCCCAATGTATTGCCTCCTCTTCCCTCCTGGTAACTGTAAGTTTTCTTTATCTGTGTCTCTATTTCTGATTTTGTAAATAAGTCCATCTGTATCATAAAATTATTTCTGAACAATGAATGGGAGTTGCTGAGCAGTTCTGTCCCATAATCTGTAAATTGGTATGTGAATGAAAGTTATTACTATGGTTTTTAATAAAATTGTAATGCTACTTAGAGCAGAAGTATGTGACTCAGGGCTTTCTTCCCATTGGTCCTTTGTATATGACAGTTAGATGGGTCATTTTCCATGAGTTAATTACAATTTGTTTACATTGCTCGACAAGGCATTTTTTGGCCTTAGAGGCACGTATGTTTAGAGTAACGTTTACATTCCTAGGACCATAAAAGAACCGTACCTTGTTGCTTTAAAGTCTTGGACTAAGGGCCTTTCAGAGGCTGACTTGAGTGAAGTTGGATGTTAGTTTTAGACACTGAGATTGTTTTCAGATTGAAATCTGAAATCGCCACTGTGGAACCATGGATTCCATTGTTCTCTAGCAATGGATTCAGGATAGTGAGTGGGGCCCAATAATGAACGTTGGAGATTGCTCTTCGGAAGCAAAAAAGTAATCTGCTTGGTAGAGAAGGATGTCTGACTGGTCTGGTTAGGCTGATCTAAACATGAATATATTAGAAATCTGGAAAAGAAGGTACTTGTGCCTTTTAACCATGGTGAGTTATTCATTTGCTAATGAATGAATGAACGGATGAATCCAGCAGTTCTTCACTGGGGACTAGGTAGAGGTCACCCGTCTGGCAAACTGTACCACCCAGAACACAGACCATCTGAGAGACCAAACTGCTAACCCAGACGCCACAGCAGTCCCCGTGCCAGTGCTCTTGGCTTCATTCTGGAGGGTCGCTGCAGATGTGGGGACTTTGGGGTTTGGGAATCATAAGAATGGAAGGTGCAGTGAACTGTAACCTCAACAAAGTACATCATCTGAGTGCTGGTGTTAGGGGTGGTAGCTACCTGTTAGGAAGAGAGCAGATCCAGTACCAGAGCATGCCTGAATTTAAAGACTTTAGTGGTGTTGGGAAGAGATATTTCTAGCTCCTAACCATGGTCTTCACGGTCTTCACAACATAATAATGGGTGAGCATTGGTCATCAAGAAAACGAATGGTTCTGCATTCGGGAAACTCTTTGCCACGCTCGATTCAGATGGCAGGGTGGCATGTAATCTATTTCAGCTCCTCTCCTCCACCCTGGGAGACCTTGGGCTCCTCCTGGGCTCCCTCTCCTGGGAGTCGTCGGGTTCACCTTGTCTGTTCGCAGCCTGATGGAGGTCACTATCCCATGCTCTTGCTGTCCCAGGTCTCAGAACCGTGGTTTCATATATTTTGTCCATTTTCAAGAATGGGTAAAATAGAGTTATCATATGACTGTGCAGTCCCACGTCTGGGCATATATCCAGAGAAAAGTATAATTCGAAAAGATACATGCACCCCAGTGTTCATAGCAGCACGTCTGCAATAACCAAGACAGGAAAGCGACCTAAGTGATATGTGTGTGTGTGTGATACTACTCAGCTGTGAACAAAGAATTAAATAATGTCATTTGCAGCAGTATGGATGGATGTAGAGATTCTGATACAAAGTGCAGTATGCCAAAGACAAGTATCATATGATACCATTTTTATTTGCAACCTAAAACAAAAGATACAAATGAACTTATTTCCAAAACAGAAATAGACTCACCGACATAGAAAACAAATTTATGGTTACCAAAGGAGAAAGAGAGGTCTAGAAGGACAGGTCAAGAGGTTGGGATTAATATATATAAACTACTATATATAAAATAGATAACCAATAAGGACCTACTTTATAGCATAGGAAATCAGTATTTTGTAATAACCTGTAAGGGAAAAGAATCTGAAAAAAATGTATGTAAAACGGAATCACTGTACTGTACACCTGAAACGAGCACAATACTGTAAATCTACTATACTGCAGTTTAAAACAATGGTTTCATTTGGGTTCATAGATCTGGTTTGTTATTTCATCTTGGCTGGATGTAGAAGTTGTGTAACAGTTAACAATGCTTTCCTTCCCTTTCAAATAGATTTTAAGAAATTAAAATAACTTTGCTCGTTTCAAAACATTAAGCTTCAGTTAACAGAGACAATTCACATATATGGAGTAGCATGTTCCCTGACAGTCTTAGTTGATAATTAATTTGTTTCTATGTATGATCTTGGACTTACGATAGATCAGCATATAAGCCAGTTATCTTCCTCCTATTTTTTTATTTTAAATTTTTATTGGAGTATAACTGCTATACAATGTTGTGTTATTTTCCACTGTTCACCGGTGTGAATCAGCCGTACGTATACACATAGCCCTCTTTTTTGGATTTCCTTCCTTGTGCTATACTGTAGGTTCTCATTAGTTATCTATTTTATACATAGAATCAGGAGCATGTATATGTCAATCCCAATCTCCCAATTTATTCCACCCTCCCTTTCCCCACTTTTGGTGTCCATACATTTATTCTCTATATCACCATCATCTTAAAGCATAATTAAAACCTCTCTTCTAAGCCATTTGGGGATCAATTTCATTCTTTTAATTTACTGCCTCTTTTTCATATATATTGAGAAATTGTTCTTATAGAAAGGCTTGAGTTTTGAAAGTTTAGTAGGAATTGTTTCTTCAAACTCAAAGTACGGACTGTAAAAGTTGAAATAGATACCAAATTGTTGTTGTTGTTCAGTTGCACAGTTGTGTCCGACTCTTTGCAACCTCATGGACTGTAGTCCGCCAGGCTCCTCTGTCCATGGGATTTCCTAGGCGAGAACACTGGAGTGGGTTGCCATTCCTTTCCCTAGGGGATTTTCCCCACTCAGGGGTCGAACCCACATCTGCATTGGCAGGTGGATTCTTTGTCACTGAGCCACCAGGGAAACCCAGATATCACATCACTTGATCTGTTTTCACAGGTTGAAGTCATCTGTGGCATAACCGATGTGTGTGTTCATTCTCTTTCTATTCAGTTTGCTCAGGCTAATCCCCTATATGTTGTTAATTTGGGATTAAAGTGCATTTCAGAAGATTTTGGCTGTTAAAGAGCACGGTAAATTGAGCTCTTCTGCAAAGGCTTCATGACCCCAATAACTATAAATGGCACTGCTCCTCCTGGTGAAGGCTCTCTTATCTTTAAAGGTCAGGATCAAACCTCTGAACACTTGTCTGGCTCCCTTGCTCTGAAGAGGTCTAGCTTTTGATTTCTCTGGTCCTTATGGCTTCAATTACTTATTTACCTGCCTTAAGTTATTTCTGAAATGAGAGATAGAATGGAAAGAGAATATAAAAAGCCTCTCCTTCACAGTTGGATCAAGAAAGGCATCAGTTCAGTTCAGTTGCTCAGTCGTGTCCGACTCTTTGCGACCCCATGAATTGCAGCATGCCTGGCCTCCCTGTCCATCACCAACTCCTGGAGTTCACCCAAACTCATGTCCATCGAGTCGGTGATGCCATCCAGCCATCGCTTCCTCTGTCGTCCCCTTCTCCTCCTGCCCTCAATCGCTCCCAGCATCAGAGTCTTTTCCAATGAGTCAGCTCTTCCCATGAGGTGGCCAAACTATTGGAGTTTCAGCTTCAGCATCAGTCCTTCCAATGAACACCCAGGACTGATCTCCTTTAAGATGGACCGGTTGGATCTCCTTGCAGTCTAAGGGACTCTCAAAAGTCTTCTCCAACACCACAGTTCAAAAGCATCAATTCTTCAGCGCTCAGCCTTCTTCACAGTCCAACTCTCACATCCATACATGACCACTGGAAAAACATAGACTTGACTAGACGGACCTTTGTTGGCAAAGTAATGTCTCTGCTTTTCAATATGCTGTCTAGGGTGGTCATAACTTTCCTTTCAAGGAGTAAGCGTCTCTTAATTTCTTGGCTGCAATCACCATCTGCAGTGACTTTGGAGCCCCCCAAAATAAAGTCTGACACTGTTTCCACTGTTTCCCCATCTATTTCCCATGAAATGATGATCAGATGCCATGATCTTGGTTTTCTGAATGTTGAGCATTAAGCCAACTTTTTCACTCTCCTCTTTCACTTTCATCAAGAGGCTTTTTAGTTCCTCTTCACTTTCTGCCATAAGGGTGGTGTCATCTGCATATCTGAGGTGATTGATATTTCTCCTGGCAGTCTTGATTCCAGCTTGTGCTTCCTCCCAACCAGGGTTTCTCATGATGTACTCTGCAGATAAGTTAAATAAGCAGGGTGACAATATACAGCCTTTTCCTATTTGGAACCAGTCTGTTGTTCCATGTCCAGTTCTAACTGTTGCTTCCTGACCTGCATATAGGTTTCTCAAGAGGCAGGTCAGGTGGTCTGGTATTCCTATCTCTTTCAGAATTTTCCACAGTTTATTGTGATCCACACATTCGAAGGCTTTGGCATAGTTAGTAAAGCAGAAATAGATGTTTTTCTGGAACTCTCTTGCTTTTTCAATGATCCAGCAGATGTTGGCAATTTGATCTCTGGTTCCTCTGCCTTTTCTAAAACCAGCTTGAACATCTGGAAGTTCATGGTTCACATATTGCTGAAGCCTGGTTTGGAGAATTTTGAGCATTACTTTGCTAGCGTGTGAGATGAGTGCAATTGTGCAGTAGTTTGAGCATTCTTTGGCATTGCCTTTCTTTGGGATTGGAATGAACACTGACCTTTTCTAGTCCTGTGGCCACTGCTGAGTTTTCCAAATTTGCTGGCATATTGAGTGCAGCACTTTCACAGCATCATCTTTCAGGATTTGAAATAGCCCCATTGGAATTCCATCACCTCCAGTAGCTTTGTTTGTAGTGATGCTTTCTAAGGCCCACTTGACTTCACATTGCAGGATGTCTGGCTCTAGGTGAGTGATCACACCATCATGCATATTGGTATATAAACTGCAGTTTGCTTCATGTTTGCTTTGCAGGTTCACTTGGCATTTCTCTGCGTATCATTAACACAGAGCACATCTCCTCCAGCGCCTCCTTTTTTTTTTATTTTATTAAAAGAAAAACATTTTAACTGTGCCATGCGACATGTGGGATCTTATATCCCCAACCAGGAAGTGAACCTGTGCCCCTTGCAATGGAAGTACGGAGTCTTAACCACTGGGCCACCAGGGAAGCCCCCTCCCCACACTAGCATCTCCTTATCATTCATTCAGCCACCAGAATGGTTACCCAACATGCAGATCTGATCACTGTTACTCCCCTTTGAGAGGAGTTACTGTGTTCACATTACAAACCCATCTTTGTGACGTGGTGTTTCAGACCCCAGAGTCTCCCCCAGGTATATCTCCATCGCACGTTATGTTCCTGCTGTTGGGCTCTCACTGTTGCTGGGACATACTGTGTATTTTAACACCTCTGTGTGTTTGCTTCCCTTGTTCCCCTGGAGAGTCTTTCTCCCTGCACCCTCCCCTCCCAAATCATGTGTGTTGGGACATCTTCCCAACCTTGACATGTGGAATTGCTGCTTCTCCTGCCTGGATTCCAATAACGTTCTCACCAACTCGCTTGAGGATGTGCCTGGGAAGGTGACGGTGACTGTTCCAGGAAGGTCATGGATAAGCCTTGAAGGTCAGATGACCCGGGTACTGCTTCTGGGTTTAGCACTGCCAGGTCACCCTGTCATTGTGTGGATAGGAGAGACAGAGTTAACAGGCCTGAAGGGAAAACGATCTCCTCTTTTAACACTGAAAACTTGGGAGCCAAAAAGTAGCCAAGTATCTTCTGTCCATCTCCTCCTGTTTCTGGCTTTATTTCCTGTTGCCTGGAGTAACAGAGAAATTAACAGTGGTCATGTAAAATGTGGAGAGCTTTTCAGAAAGAGTTGGTATGGGGGAAAAAAAAATCTTGGATTTTTCACGTTTTCACCTTGTATTTGTTAAAGGTTTCCAGATTTCACAAAGGTATAAACAAAAAAAAAATAGTCATCAGATTCTATGTAACAACTGCACATCATGTCAGATCGCATGTTAGTGAGGTTAGCCACGTGTAGGGGAAAGATGTATTTTTATTTCTTTATTTTTGTTGATGTTTTGTTGATCTATAGTGTTATTTATATATGAGTCACAGGTGTACAATATAGTGATTCACAATTTACAGAGATTATAGCCCGCTTATTATCAACTGTTGGTTATGTTTCCTGTGTTGTGCCGTATATCCTTATAATTATTTAATACTTAATAATTGTTTGTCCCTTTTACTCCCTTACCCCTATGTTGCCCCTCCCTGCTTCCTTCTCCCCACTAGTTTATTCTCTGTATCAGGGTTTTCTTTATTTAAAAAGGTAAAATAAATACAGTTGCATGTGTGCTAACTTGCTTCCGTTGTGTCTGACTCAGTGCAACCCAATGGACTGGAGCTCCTCTGTCCAAGGGATTTTCCAGGCAAGAACACTGGAGTGGGTTGCCATGCCCTCCAATTCTGAACATGGCTACGTACCAGGGACTGCGTTTGAGCCTTTGAGATGCAGGGATGAATAAATCATCGGCCCCACCATCAAGGGGTCTCATAGTGCTAACTTAGCCGCTCTCACAGTGTGGTCCTCAGATGAGCAACATCATCACCATCTGGGATTGTTAGAAATGCTCATTCCTGGGCCCTAACTCAGTCCTGCTGAATCAACACTCCAGGGGCGGGGCCTAACCATGTAAATTTTAATAAACTCTCCAGCTGACGGCAGACTATTTCACCACAGTTTGGTTGTCATCCCTGAAAGCACAATGCGTGTATCAAAGAGTAACTGGGGAATTAGAATTAATGCCTTTGGAGAGTTAGATAGTCCTTTAGACAAATGATGTTCGAGTGAAGTCTTAATCATTGAGTGGTTGTTCTTGAGATGAATAAAGGCTAGAAGAAGAGCATTACCAAGAAAGCCACATGCATTACCACGAACAAAGCTAGTGGAGGTGATGGAATTCCAGCTGAGCTATTTCAGATTCTGAAAAATGATGCTGTGAAAGTGCTGCACTCAATATGCCAGCACATTTGGAAAACTCAGCAGTGGCCACAGGACTGGAAAAGGTCAGTTTTTGTTCCAATCCCAAAGAAGGGCAATGCCAGAGAGTGTTCAAACTACTGCACAATTGGACTCCTTCCATATGCTAGTAAGGTAATGTGTCTGATCCCATCACTTCATGGCAAATAGATGAGGAAAAAAGTGGAAAGAGTGACAGATTTTATTTTCTTGGACTCCAGAATCACTGTGGATGGTGACTGCAGTCAAAAAATTGAAAGATGCTTGCCCCTTGGAAGAAAAGCTATGACAAGCCTACACAGCATATTAAAAAGCAGAGACATCACTTTGCTGACAACAGTCCACATAGTCAAAGCTATGGTTTTTCCTGTAGTCATGTATGGATGTGAGAGTTGGATGGACCATAAAGAAATGATGGTTTTGAGAGGACTCTTGAGAGTCCCTTGGACATGGAGGAGATCTACCTGGTCAATCCTAAAGGAAAATAATCCTGAATATTCACTGGAAGGACTGATGCTGAAGCTGAAGCTCCAGTACTTTGGCCACCTGATGCAAAGAGCTGACCCATTGGAAAAGACCCTGATGCTGGGAAAGATTGAGGGCAGGAGGAGAAGGGGGTGAGAGAGGATGAGCTGGTTGGATGGCATCACTGACTCAATGGACATGAGTTTGAGAGACTCGAGATGGTGAAGGACAGGGACGACTGGTGTGCTGCAGTCCATGGAATTGCAAAGAGTCAGCGACGACTTAGCGACTGAACAAGAACCAGGTGCAAACGTGCAGAGCAATCAAAGGACTTGGTCCCCTCTAGGGATCACAGTTATTATTGTCATTGTGTCCTTCTTATGACTATTATTCTTATATCAGGGTCAGAAGATGAGCTAAGCTGGTGAGATCAGTGGCCAGATCTTGCTGAGAAGTTTGGCTTTTCTCCTGGAAAATAACCAAATGGTTTTGTGGCGGTAAAGTGAAATAAGAGCAGGTTTGCAATTCTGTTGAATATACACAGAATAACAGAGCCCTTTACAAATTAGAAAAAACATTTTTTGTGATGTGTTTGAAACATAAGCTGAGAGGAAAGGAGGAAGAACATAGAGAATTCAGAATTTAGTTTTTACTATTTTTATTATTAATGATTCTTAATTAAAAAGCGTAATAACCTCTTTTTTTTAAACAGCAGTTTTAGGCTTATAACAATATTGAGCAGAGGGTTCAGAGATTTTCCCATATACCCATGGCCTGCGCACATATATCCCCTTTCCCTTCATTAGCATTCACAACTAGATGGGTACATATGTTACAATTGGCGAACATACATTAACATATCATTATTATCTAAAGCCCCTACTTATGTTAGGGTTCACTTTTGGTCTTGTACATTTTATGGGTTTGGATCTACTTATAATGACATGTTTTTACCACTGTAATTATCATACAGAGTTGTTTCACTGCCCTAAAAATCCTCTATCTTGCTTCCCTCTTACAAGCTCCTGCCAACCAGTGTTTCTTTTACTGTCTTCATAGTTTTTCCTTTTCTGGAATGTTGTATAGCTGGAATGGTATGGTATGTAGCATTCTCAGGCTGGTTTCTTTGCCTTGCTGCTGCTGTGAAGTCGCTTCAGTCGTGTCCGACTCCGTGTGACCCCATAGACGGCAGCCCACCAGGCTCCCCCGTCCCTGGGATTCTCCAGGCAAGAGGCATTTAAGGTTTCTCCATGTCTTTTGTGGTTTGATAGCTCATTTCTTTATAGAACTGAATATTGTTCCCTTGTCTGAATGTACCATAGTTTTATCTGTCTGTTCACCTGCTGAAGGACATCTTGAACTTCTAAGTTTAGGCAGTTATGAGTAAAACTGCTGTTGATAACTATGTACAAGTTTCTGTGTGTATGTAAACTTTCAGTTCCTTTGGATAAATACCAAGGAGTGTGTTTACTGAATTTTATGATAAGTGTATGTTTAGTTTTGTAAGAAACTATTAAAGTGTCTCCCACAGTGGCTGTTGTTGTTTACTTGCTAATTCGTGTACAACTGTTTGCAACCCTATAGACTGCAGCACACCAGGCCTCCCTGTCCTTCACTCTCTCCTGGAGTTTGCTCAAACTCATGTCCTTTGAGTCCGTGATGCCATCCAACCATCTCATCCTCTGTTGCCCCCTTCTCCTCCTGCCCTCAATCTTTCCCTGCATTATGGTCTTTTTCAGCGAATTGGCTCTTCACATCAGGTAATCAAAGTATTGGAACTTCAGCAACAGTCCTTCCAAGGAATATTCAGGGTTGATTTTCTTTAGGATTGACTGGTTTGACCTTCTTGCTATGCAAGGGATTCTCAAGGGTCTTCTCCAGCACCACAGTTTGAAAGCATCAATTCTTTGGTGCCCAGCCTTCTTCGTCCAACTTTCACATTCATACATGAGTGCCATGAGTACTGGGAAAATCACAGCTTTGACTGTATGGGTCTTTGTCGACAAAATGATGTCTCTGCTTTTTAATATGCTGTCTAGGTTTGTCATAGTTTTTCTTCCAAGGAGCAAGTGTCTTTTAAGTTCATGGCTGCAGTCACTGTCCACAGTGATTTTGGAGCCTATGAAAATAAAATCTGCCACTGTTTCTATTTTCCCCCCATCTAAGAAGTGATGCGACTGGATGCTGTGATCTTTGTTTTTTTGAATGTTGAGTTTTAAGCCAGCTTTTTCACTCTCCTCTTTGACCTCAAGAGGCTCTTTGGTTCCTCTTCACTCTCTGCCATTAGGGTGGTGTCATCTGCGTATCTGAGGTAATTGATATTTCTCCTGGCAATCTTGATTCCAGCTTGAGTCATCCAGCCAGGCATTTTGCATCATATACTCCTTTCCCAATTTTGAACCAGTCCATTGATCCAGGACCGGTACTAACTGTTGCTTCTTGACGTGCGTGCAGGCTTCTCAAGAGGCAGGTCAGGTGGTCTGGTATGCCCGTCTCTTTAGGAATGTTCCACAGTATTTGTTCTTTCACAGTCTCTGTACTGTTTTGCATTCCCAGCAATGACGAATGAGAATTCCTGTTGCTTCACAGTCTTGTCTACATTTGGTATTGTTGTCATTATGGATTTTGGCCATTCAAATAGGTGTGTAGTGCTATCTCACTGATGTTTTGGTTTTCATTTCTCTGAAGACATCTGATGTGGAACCTCTCTTCATATACTAATTTACCATCCATGTATCTTTTTTGTTGAGGTTCCTATTAAGGCCTTTGGCCCATGTTTTAACTGGGTGGTTTGTGTTCTTACCATTGAGTTTTAAGAGTTCTTCTTATAGTGTTCCTATCATTGAGTTTTAAGAGTTCTTTGTATATTTTAGGTAATAGCCATTTATCAGATGTGTCTTTTGCAAGTGGTTTCTCCCAACTCGTGACTTGTTTTTTCATTCTCTTGAAATTATGCTATGTAAAAGAGAAGTTTTTAATTTTAATGAAGTCCATCTTATCAGTTCTTTCTTTCATGGATAATGCTTCTGGTGTTGTATTAAAAAGTCATTGTGGTAGGCCAGGTCATCTACATTTTTTTGTATGTTATCTTTTGTAGTTTCATTTTTTTAGTTACAAGTATACATTTAGGTCTGTGATCCATTTTGAGTTAGTTTTTGTAAAGGGCATAAGGTGTGTATCTAGATACTTCTTTTTGTGTGTGGATATCTTGATTCCAGCTTGAGGCATCCTGCCAGGCATTTTGCATTATGTATTTCTTTCCCAATTTTAGGAGGAAAAATTGCACATGGTGACTGCAGCGATGAAATTGAAAGACACTTGCTCCTTGGAAGGAAAATTATGACCAACCTAGACAGCTTATTAAAAAGCAGACACATTACTTTGCCAACAAAGGTCCGTCTAGTCAGGCTATGGTTTTTCCAGTGGTCATGTATGGATGTGAGAGGTGGACTATGAAGAAAGCTGAGCACTGAAGAATTGATGCTTTTGAACTGTGGTGTTGGAGAAGACTCTTGCGAGTCCCTTGGACTGCAGGGAGATCCAACCAGTCCATTCTGAAGGAGATCAACCCTGGGATTTCTTTGGAAAGAAGGATGCTAAAGCTGAAACTCCAATACTTTGGCCACCTCATGCGAAGAGTTGACTCATTGGAAAATACTCTGATGCTGGGAGGGATTGGGGGCAGGAGGAGAAGGGGACGACAGAGGATGAGATGGCTGGATGGCATCACCGACTCAGTGGACATGCGTTTGGGTGGACTCTGGTCTGGGAGTTGCTGATGAACAGGGAGGCCTGGTGTGCTGCGATCCATGGGGTTGCAAAGAGTCTGACACAACTGAGCGACGGAAGTGAACTGGACTGAGCCAGCTGTTTCAGCACCATTTGTTGAAAAGACTGCATTTTCTCGGTTGTATTTCTTTCCTCCTTTGTCAAGGATCCATTCTGTCTGTTTATTCAGATCTGTTTCTAGACTCTCTTATCTTGTTTCACTGATGTTTATGGGATTTCTTTTGCAGTTACCACACTATTTTGATGACTGTAATGTTGTAGAAAGTCTTGAATTGGGTAGTGTTCATCCTCCAACTTTTTTCTACTTCTTCCATATGACTTTGGCTATCTTGGGTCTTTTGTTTCTCCACACAATCTTAATTTTCATTCTAAAAAATAGAGAAAACCCATAGAAGGCTTAAAAATTAGAAAATATCAGAAGAAAGAAACAAAGGCTAATTTCTAATACAACCTAGATTGAACACTTTACCTTTCAGTTGTATTTTGATGTAGTATTTTTCTCTGTCTTGTGTTTGTTTGTTATTTATAGTATGTGTAATAAATTAATTTAGATTCTAGCTTGTTATTTCTTCTCATTTACTGGGAAAAATCCTTGTGTTGCAAATATGCTCAAGTATTTTGTAAATATCTGTTTTAGCAAATGTTTAGCATTCTATGCAATGTTGCACTGAAGTTTACTGGAATCTCATTTGCATGCACTGAGTATTTACCAGTTAAGGTTTGGTGAGAATATTAGGGTCCTCCAGAGAAAAAGAACAAGCCAATAGAATCTGTCTGTTTATTTATTTGTCTGTCTACCTGGATGGCTTTCCTGATGGCTCAGGTGGTGAAACATCTGCCTGCAATGTGGGAGACACGAGTTCGATCCCTGGGTCAGGACGATATCCTGGAGAGGGAAATGGCAGTCCACTTCAGTATTGTTGCCTGCTGAATTCTTGCATGGACAGAGGAGCTTGGTGGGCTACCGTTCATGGGGTTGCACAGACAGACATGACTGAGCAACACATACACACACACACACACACACACACACACACATCTATGTGAAAGGGCAGGTGGGCACTGAAATTTATTGTTGAAATTTGGTTCATGCAATTATGATTGCAGAGAAGTCCCTTGTGCTGCCTACTGTCTGCAGGTTGGAGACCTAGGAGAGCAGCTGTGTGGTTCAGTCCGAATCTGAAGCCTGCAAATCAGGAGTGCCGGGGTCCCAGGGCAGGAGAAGATGGATGTATCAGCTGAGAGAGAGAGAGTTCCCTTCCTCCATCCTTTTGTTATATTCAGTTCTTCAGTGAATTGGATGATGCCTACTTATATTAGAGATGAGGACCATTTTTTACTCAGTCTGTTGATTCAAATGCTCATCTCATCCAGAAAAACCCTCACCGACATATCCAGAAATAATCTTTTACCGACTCTCTAGGCATCTGTTTGCCTGGTCATGTAGACACATAAAGTTAACCATCACAATGATGGGTGTGAAATAGGGGTTCCTCATGGGAAGTTGACTCCGTGTACTTCTGGGCACTGAAAGAAGTCTACTGAAGGCTGTTCAGGAAAAACAGCCGCAGGAGTAGGAGGAAGAGCCAGGACACACTGAAGCCCAAGTTTTTCCCTGCCTCCCACCTTGATGATGACACGGGGTGACTTGCAGAAGAGGCTTGCCCCTGACCTCGGAGCTGCACGTTTGTCTGGCTCAGGAGCTCCAGGGTCTGTCCCCACTGCCGTGCCATACAGAGCTCCCCATCCTGACCCTACCTGCTTCTCCACTTGGGCTTTCAAGTTCAGTTCAGTTCAGTTCAGTTCAGTCGCTCAGTCATGTCTGACTCTTTGCAACTCCATGAGCTGCAGCTCGCCAGGCCTCCCTGTCCATCACCAACTCCTGGAGTTTATTCAAACTCATGTCCATCAAGTTGGTGATGCCATCCAGTCATCTCATTCTCTGTTGTCCCCTTCTCCTCCTGCCTTCAATCTTTCCCAGCATCAGGGTCTTTTCCAATGAGTCTGTTCTTTGCATCAGGTGGCCAAAGTATTGGAGTTTCAGCTTCAGCATCAGTCCTTTCAATGAATATTCAGGACTGATCTCCTTTAGGATGGACTGTTTGAATCTCCTTGAAGTCCAAGGGCCTCTCAAGAGTCTTCTCCAACACCACGGTTCAAAAGCATCAATTCTTCGGTGCTCAGCTTTCTTCACAGTCCAACTCTCACATCCATACATGACCACTGGAAAAACCATAGCTTTGACTAGACGGACCTTTGTTGGCAAAGTAATGTCTTTCAAAGTAATGTCATTTCAAATGTCTTTGAAATGGGCTTTCAGAGCCTGAGTAAACTGCCCTCATGGCTGATTCTAAACAAGTCATTCCTAGGAGAGTGGAATCTGGGAAGTGTAGTTCCTGCTTAGCTTCAGCGACAGGGCACATGCCTCCCAGTGCTCATCTCTGGTGCTCATTCTGTTGGGACGAAGTACTCAAGAGGATGTCTTTATATCCATCTGGCACTTTTTCTGAATTTTGGAGTATTTCTTGACAATAGATTATCAAAAGAGGAATCATTAGGTTAAAAAGTCTAAACATTGTAGAGAGCATATGTTGCCAGTTTACACAATAAGATTGTACCAGTGACACCAGCAGGGCAGTGGATGAAGCGTCTTCTCTGACTGCTCTGCGGCTGATCCTGACTACTGTATTCTTTCTCCTGCAATGTCTTGAGGTTTTCGTTTGAATTGTTTATAACTGTCGTTTCAGATGAACTTTTCTTTTCTGTAAATAAATAAGTTAGAATGACTTGGCAATAAGTAAAGACTAGTGACAGTTGTGTCTCTCAAGGCTGAATCACTTAGTAGATCGTGTGAGTAAGAGGTAAACCACCCTCTCCTGTTTTGGGGACTTGTTAATTGTAACAGCAATAAAGTGAAAGGGTTAATTAGTTGAAACAGGGGTATTGAAATGGGTATTAGCAGCTGCAGTGAAAGTTAGAAGCTTATTTGGTGTCAAGTTGCAGAGTTCTCAGAAGTCATGTCTCAGACTTGCTGTAGAGTATTTTGGGACAGTTTCTGATTGCAAGGAGTCAATTTTTTGCCTTCTCTTTTTAAGAGAAGTATTCTGTAAGAACACTTTAAATTTTAATTGGTAACCTCTAATCCTGAAAACAATCTGACATTTTCATTTCTGTTGGTTCTTGTCTTGCGCTTGTAACATATGTCCTCATGATTATAAGCTCCGGTCCTTACAGACCTCTTGTCTCTATGTAGATGAATTTCCTTCGTTGTTCATTTCTACTAGGAACTGGCAGGAAAATCAGAACTTCATGAACATCGAGGTTAAAAAACCATGTTGTAGGGCTTCCCTTGTGGCTCAGTGGTAAAGAATCTGCCTGGCAGTGCAAGAGACTTGGGTTCAATCCCTAGTCTGGGAAGATCCCGCATGCTGCAGATCAACTAAACCCGTCTCGCACAGCTGCTGAGCCCCTGTGGCACAGTTACTGCAGCCCGAGTGCTCGAGAGCCCGTGCTCCGCAACAAGTGGAACCACCACAGTGAGAAGCCCAGTCACTGCAAGCAGAGCAGCCTCTTCTCCCCACAGCTGGAGGAAAGCCCGTGCAGCAACAGAGGCCCGGCACAGCTGTAAACAAATAAGTAATAATTTAAAAAAATTAACAAAAACAAACCCAAACCCCTTGTTGTCTATGACCCTGTGTAGAACAGAATGTTTGAGCTCTCTCTGTGTTGTGGCTTTTTCCAGTATGGTTTACCAAGCCATGTTTATGAATCAGATATTAGACCACATTGCATTGACTTTGGAATTTTAAGTCATATTTGATATTCCCTTTAAAGAATGGACCACAGTTGGCTTCTTACCCATGCCACCAACAATCAAGCAGTCAACCCACTGACTCAGTTTGAGTGTAAATCAAACCTGCATTTTCAGAAACCACAAAATACGTGGGTTTTCTAACTCAGACTGAAATGAGCTGAAATGTATTGGCTTGTGATGGGGGTACGTACTTCCGCTGAAGGTGGAGTATTGCCATGGAGCCTTCAGCCCACGAAGATAGCTTCTCGTCTGGGGAGAGGAATGTGGTGTGGAGTTTCATCTCCATTCTGGCCACTCCAAGTGGGAAAGAGTGCTCCCTGGGACCAGCATCACACTCCTGTCATCTGGGCGCCTACTACAAATGCAGATTCTCAGGCCTCACCCCGGTGAACTGGAGCCAGCATTTTCACAAGGTCTCTGGTTGATTCTGTGCTCAGTTTGGTCTGAGATGCCCTGTCCTGGAGAAAGCTGTTTGAGCTGCTCTGCCACCACCAGCTTCCCTTGTGGCAGGGCTTTGTTCTGGGGAACACTCAGACTTGTGGAGTGGACTCTATTTTACTGATCTGTGTATTGATTGGAGCTGCTGAGGTTTGTTAAAATTCCTGAAGTTCCTTAGAAGCAGTCCCTTGGAGAGGTTGACTTTCACTTCTCCGTCGTGAAGTCTGATGGAGCGGAATGGGCTTTTTCTGCTTTTCATCCTGTCATTCTGCTGGGTCTGAGAGCGCCATGCTGCAGGGTGTGGTTAGGATAAGTGTTGGGAGACTTGAAGTTGGAGCTCTCTCTTTTTAAAAAAAATTTATTGTAAATTTTGACGAAATATGTGCATGCCTGCTAAGTGGCTTCAGTCGTGTCCGACTCTTTGTGACCCCATGGGCTGTTGCCGCCACACTCCTCTCCTCTGTCCATGGGATTCTCCAGGCAAGAACATGGAGTGAGTTGCCATGCCCTCCTCCAGGGGATCTTCCCGACCCAAGGATGGAAGCCAAATCTGCAGCTCCTTCATTGCAGGCGGATTCTTTACCACTGAGCCGCTGGAGAAGCCCTAGTACATTCATATTGTTGTGTGATCAGTTTATAGAACCCTTTCTGTCTTGCAGAACTGAATCTGTACCCATCAAACGTACCCATCAAACAACAGTTCCGGATTTTTTTCTCCCCCAGCTCTCGATAACCACCATTCTACTTTCTATTTCTATAGATTTAATTATCCTCGGTTCCTCACATAAGCAGAATCGTACAGTATTTGTTCTTCTATGTCTGACTTCTTTCTCCTAGCGTCATGTCTCCAAGTCCACTCCTGCTGTAGCACGTGGCATGGTTCTTTCCTTTTGAAGGCTGAATGATATCCCTTTGTATGTATGTATCACTTGTTGTTTAAGCAGTCATCCGTCCATGGACCCTTGGGTTGCTTCCATCTTTGGGTTGATGCTGCTGTGATTCAGTTTGGACCTCCAGTTACTACAAGCTGGATGTGAGATCTTAGACAAATCACTGAACTTCTGCATCTCAGTTTCCAGGACTTTAAAAGTAAGGAATTCAGATGCTTTCTGGAACTAGAGACGCAGATGCAGAGAACAAACATAAGGATACCAAGGTGGGAAGGGGAGTGGGGTGAGTTGGGAGATTGGTATTGACGGGCACCCACGACTCTGTATAAAATAGGTAACTGATGAGAACCCACCGCAGAGCACAGGGAGCTCTGCTCAGAGCTCTGTGGTGACCCCGAGAAAGAAGGGCACGTGTATACGTACGGCTGATTCACTGTGCTCCGCAGCAGGAAACCAATGCAACATTGTAAGGCAACTATACTTCAGCAAAAATTAATAAAAAAAGAAATTCAGATGCTTTCCAACATTCTCTTAAGTTCTAGTTACAGGATACTAAATAAAATCTGTATCTATTGAGCGACTAAGCACACTCACTATTAAAAAAAAATTATATGCGTTCTAAGGATTTCCATGGTTCCTCCTGATGATACCATGTACCTTTCTTGAGCTGACTTAATCTTTGAGTATCCTTAACAGTAGAATTTGTGCAACTTTTTTTTTGAACAGCTTTTTTGGGCTCCAAAATCGCTGAAGATGGTGATTACAGCCATGAAATTAAAAGCATACTCCTTGGAAGAGAAGTTATGACCAACCTAGACAGCATATTAAAAAGCAGAGACATTTGCCAACAAAGGTCTGTCTAGTCAAGGCTATGGTTTTTCCTGTGCTTATGTATGGATGTGAGAGTTGGACTGTGAAGAAGGCTGAGTGCCGAAGAATTGAGGCTTTTGACCTGTGGTGTTGGAGAAGACTCTTGTGAGTCCCTTGGACTGCAAGGAGATCCAACCAGTCCATTCTGAAGGAGATCAGCCCTGGGATTTCTTTGGATGGAATGATGCTGAAGCTGAAACTCCAGTACTTTGGCCACCTCATGCGAAGAGTTGTCTCACTGGAAAAGACTCTGTTGCTGGGAGGGATTGGGGGCAGGAGGAGAAGGGGACGACAGAGGATGAGATGGCTGGATGGCATCACTGACTTAATGGACGTGAGTCTGAGTAAATTCCGGGAGTTGGTGATGGACAGGGAGGCCTTGTGTGCTGCAATTCATGGGGTCACAAAGAGTCGGACACGACTGAGTGACTGAACTGAATTGATTGAGATATAATTTGTATACTGTTTGATTTACCACGTAAAGTGTACAAACTTGTGTCCACCCTGACCCCCCCGCCTTGCCATGTTCTCAAGGTTGTGCAATGGTCAATTTCTGAACATTTTTGTCATCCCCAAAAGAACCCCTGTACCCATCAGCAGTTACCACCCATTTCTCTCCAGCCTGCCACCGCTCCCCTCCACCAGCCCCCATTCCAGCTTAGACAGTCACTAATCTATTTCTGTCTCTGTGGATTTGCCTATTCTGGATGTTTCATATAAGTGGGATCATAAATATGTGACCTTTTGTGACTAGCATCACCCAGTATAACGTTTGCAAGCTTCATGTGTAACTTTCCAAGGTGTCACTAATCTCACATGTGAGGGGTTCATTTATTATCACCATCATATTTCTCCTCATGCCAAGAGCCAGCTGTCGGACTGGGGCTGAAGACACAGCACGAAATACCCAACACATCGCCTGGCTCTAAAGAGCACTCTGTCTTGTGGGCAAGATGGGCATTAAGTGAATTTCAACATAGATGTTAATCACAAAGTACTGGGTTCCGTACTGGATTAACTTCGGTGCTTTGGAGGGTATACCAGGCAGAAGGTGAGGGGAGCTCTGATCAATGCCCTCGTCTTCAGGATGGTTTCTGTCCACAGAGCTCACGGGGGGCATCCCTCCTCTCAGGGTCTACTATGTGACTGTTGGTGATGATGCTGTGGTAGAAAACGAGACCCCGTTTGTGTCCTTGAGAAGCTCACCCTGTCACAGGGCAGATGGCCAACCACACTGATGGATGGTTCAGAGTCTGGACTGTGGGTGCTGGAGCTTGGGTGGACCTCCCCAAAGCATTCAAGGGAGTCTTTAGGGAGCCACTGTGATGCTTGATGGAGAAAGCAATGGCACCCCACTCCAGTACTCTTGCCTGGAAAATCCCATGGACGGAGGAGTCTGGTGCGCTGCAGTCCATGGGGTCGCTAAGAGTCAGACATGACTGAGCGCCTTCACTTTCACTTTTCAGTTTCATGCATTGGAGAAGGAAATGGCAACCCACTCCAGTGTTCTTGCCTGAAGAATCCCAGGGACGGGGGAGCCTGGCGGGCTGCCGTCTATGGGGTCGCACAGAGTCGGACACGACTGAAGCGACTTAGCAGCAGCAGCAGTGATGCTTGAATGGAATTCTGATAGATAAGTTAAATGTCTTAGGGAGCCTCCATGTGCGTGGAGGGAAAGGACATTCTGAGCAGACGTCATGAGCGAACGTGTGAAGCTACTCGGAGTGTTCTTCGGGAATGGGGCATCAAGGAGCCTGGTGTGGCCATGGCGTGTGGACCAGCTAAAGGAAGGAGGCAGGGAGGGTTGTGAAGCATCTTAGAGCAAAGGTTAGCAGCTTTATCCTACTATCATTTATCTGTCTCAGGTTTGCACCCTTTGGTTCTGAGGACCTTCATCCCCATCTGGGGCAGCCACTGCATCCCTCTCCTAAATGTGAGTCACCACAAGGCGGCATATCCAGTGGCTTTGCTAGACAGCACCAGAATCCTCTGCAGGAAGCTGTCTCCTCTGCAGTGTCAGTGCTGAAGGCACCAGAGCTTGAACGTAGTGAAGGATCAAGCCACTCGTTTAGCTTCACCGGGACATGGGAACATAGCAAGTTGGGAGACAGGCAGGAAGAAGTTGAGTGGAGCCATCAGCTGCAGGGTATAAAGTTCTTCTGGGCCCAAACTTAGGTGGAGAGGCATTCTGTGAGCTGCCATTTATGGATAGTGCCTGTCATGCCTGGTAAATAGATGTGAGATTATGGGCCAGTCCATCATAGCTTTAGGGCCTGTTTCATCATACATCACCTACCTTGATATCTAGGATTCTACACGGTGCTCAAAAATGTTGTGACATGTAAGGTCCAGCCGTTTAATCATTTCCAGGCAATGTAACCGTCATAGTGCATGTTTTTATTGAAGTAAAGTTGATTTACAGTATTAGTTTCAAGCACATATTGTGTTATATTTTTAAAATAAGTTTTTCTTTCTGTATTTATTTAGCTGTGTCAGGTTTTACCTGTGGTACGTGGGCTCTTTCACTGCAGCGCACAGCTTCTCTCTAGTTGCGTTGCCAGGGCTTGCTTGCTCTGCACCACGTGGGATCTTAATTATGAACCAGAGATAAAATGTGTCCCCTGCATTGGAAGGCGGATTCTTAACCTCTGGACCACCAGGGAAGTCCCAACTGTGTTATATTTGAATGCATTCTTATCCAGGACCACTGAGGCAATCGGTGCAAAGAGATGCAATCTTTATTCATCCACTACTACGTTTCTTGCATGCTGATAGCTGTAGCTTGTGTGCATTCAGCGACTGCATCTCCATGCTGGAGTGCCCTACACCATCATCAGGGAGGTGGCCCAGGGTGACAGACTTAGAGTTCAGGTGTCAGCAGGCCTCCCCCGCATGTGGATTCCATGCAGTTGTTTTGGTGTTGATAATGAACACTGTCATCCTTGTTCCTACCTGGGCTTGTGGTGCTCTTACCTGTGGCATCTCTCAGAATTTCTGTGGATTCTCAAATGATGGTGTCTAATGGATCCAAGGCTGATCATGATTTGTCACACGAGTGTCTGCCTTGTGCTTCTTCTCTTGCTGTGCCTTCATCCATCAGTCACCTGCTCCAATATCTGAACTGTCTTACTCGAATCTTTATGGTGAGAATAGCCACGTCCTTGCCAGGGGGCATGTTGCATGCAGAGATGCTGGAGAACAGCTCTCTGACATCTGAGACTTTTGTCACCTGGAAATGAACCTGTCAGATCCCTGAGACTGGCCAAGCCTCCTGACACAGTGTCTTCAAGGTTTACCCCAAATCATCCTCCCCAACCCCATGGTGTCCACCCCATGGTAGAGCACCAGGTTACTCTACCAAGGTACCCTGCTTATCACTGTATGTATCCGAATCTGAACTTGTTCATCGAATAGAAATGATCTTTTATTGCACTCTTGCAAGTACCCACTGGCTGAATCCTGGCAGTAGCCCCATGGGCGGGGGTGGGGGGTGGGGGTGGTGGTGGGCTACAGCTTATCCCAGGATTTTAGGCTAGGCAGTCTGGCTCCAGAGACCAGCTCCTAGCCATTATGTGTGTGCTGTGTCTTTATCAATAAGAACATCAATAATGTTGAGCTCGTTTTCCTTGGTACCAAGAACATTGGTTCTTCATAAGCTCTAGAGAACGGTGAAGGAATGAGCCAGTGGTCAGTGCCTGGTCAGGAAGAGTTCCTGCAGACGTTCAGGTCTGTGCTGTGTAGGAGCAGCCAGGCAAAGGGGGATGCAGACGGGGGTACAGGACACTCCTGGCAGCAGTCATGGATGGTGTGAGCTCACACTTCAAGGGTTCCTGGGCTCTTGGGTTGTTGGAGAGAGACTTGAGACACCAGGCTGGAGAGGTAGGTGGATGGGAAGCTCCAGAGAAGATGTTTCTGTTACATGTCATGTTGAATCCTAGCAGTCTTTCTAAGTATGATCAGGAATCCAGCTTTGTCAGAATGTGAGTGAAAAGTGCAAGTTGCTCAGTTGTGTCTGACTCTTTGCAGCTCCCAAGGACTGTAGACCACCAGGCTCTTCTGTCCATGGAAGTCTCCAGGCAAGAATACTGGAGTGGGTTGCCATTCCCTTCTACAGGGGATCTGCCTGAGCTAGGGATCCAACCCAGGTCTCCTGCATTGCAGGCAGATTCTTTACCACCTGAGCTAGCAGGGAAGCACAAGATTGGTTGCATCAGGATGTGGGGTAGGGGACTGAGGAATCTGCATTCTAATGCTCTTGCTGGGTAATGCTTATGCACACAGATGCTTAGGGATCACTGCTCTGAGAAACAAGATAACTGCTCATGAAGTTTTCTTCATAACTATCCCCCAACTCCTATGCCCAGGAGGATGGAGCTGTGAAGTAATGTATGTCCTAAGAACACTTTCCTTCTATTGATCCTGTCTTAGCCAGCTTGAGCAGCTATAACAAAAGCGTCAAAGACTGGGTGGTTTAAACAAGACACATTTATTTCTTACAGTTCTGATGCCTGGGAAGTCCAAGGTCAAGGCACTGGTGAGAGTCACCTTCCTGACTTGGAGAGGGACATCTTCTGTTGTATCTGCTGATGGCAGAGATTCTCGAATTACTCTTCTTATAAGGGCACTAATCCCATTCATGGGACTCCACCCTTATGACCTAATCACCTTCCCAAATGCTCGCCTTCAAATAACAACACACTGGGGATTAGTGCTTCAAGACAGTGGCAGACTTTCTTTACTTGGGCTCCAAAATCACTGCAGATGGTGACTGCAACCATGAAATTAAAAGGCACTTGCTCCTTGCAAGAAAAGCTACAACAAACCTAGATGGCATATTAAAAAGCAGAGACATTACTTTGCCGACAAAGGTCCTAAAGTCGAAGCTATCGCTTTTCCAGTAGTCGTGTATGGATGTGAGAGTTGGATCATAAAGAAAGCTGGGTGCTGAAGAACTGATGCTTTTGAACTTTGGTGTTGGAGAAGACTCTTGAGAGTCCCTTGGACTGCAAGGAGTCAAACCAGTCCATCCTAAAGGAAATCAACCCTGAATATTCATTGGAAGAACTGATGCTGAAGCTTTAATACTTTGGTCACCTGATGTGAAGACCCTGATGCTGAGAAAGATTGCGGGCCGAAGGAGAAGTGGGCATAGAGGATGAGCTGGTTGGATGGCATCATTGATTCAAAGGACATGAATTTGAGCAAACTCTGGGGAATAGAGAAGACAGGGAAGCCTGGCATTCTGCAATCCATGGGGTCCCAAACAGTTGGGTACGACTGAGTGACTGAACAACAAATAATGAATAATTTCATTCCACAGCAATCCTTCTTTGTGTGTTTATCTTCTTTTGTCTTTGGGACTTCCGCTTGTACACTGTATTAGAGTACTAGGGCTGTCTTAACAAATGAAAAAACCACCACTGATTTGATGGTTTACAACAGAATTTCATTCTGTTGCATTTCTGGAGGCCAGAAGTCCAAAATCTAGGTGTTGGCTGAGTCATGCTTCTTCTGAAGGTTCTAGGGAAGAACCCCTCCTTGTCTTTTCCTAGCTTCTGGTTTCTTCTGGCAATCTCTAGCATTCCTTGGCTTATGGCTGCACCAACCAGTTTCTGCTTCTGTCTTTACATGAGCTTATTCTCTGTGTGTCTTCTTTTAATGTTACCAGTCATTGGATTTAGGGTCATTCTACTCCAACGTGACCTCATCTTAACTTTATAACATCTGCAAAGACCCTGCCCTAATAAGATCACTTTTTGGAGTTATGTGGACATAATTAGGTGGTTGTGAATTTTAAGGGACACCATGTAACTAACTACATAGAAGTTTGTGTTATGAAGGCAATTCTGCATTGTCAAACAAAGATTTGAGAAGTATTTGGTCAAAATTTGGTCAAATGCACTTCCACCAAGAACAGTAACAACAACAACAAAACAAGTCAGGTGGTCACTTCAGTTCTAAATTGGTGCTACATTTTGGTGTAACATGTAAACAGTCTCCCATGCTTACTGAGAGCCCATGTTGGGTTTGTTTATCTTCATAATCTTTAAGTTGACTTGCATATAGGATGCTGGAAAATTCTTTCACAAATATCCCTTTAGTAAGCCTCTCTGAACTAACTGTTTTTCACACTCAGTTGCTAGAGACTTTTGGAGCTTGAGTTCACTGGGGTCCCAGAGTCCACAAAGTAGGAGGAACTAACCCCGGGGTCTGTCCAAGGGCAGTGGCTGATGTCACTAGCCTGGACCATGCTTTTGACTCCAAGGAATTTTTTTTTTCCCTTTCAAGCCTGTTTTCTGTACCATGATGTATTATTACGTGACAAAGTCAAGTGTGTGCTTCTAATCCAGTCTAATCCATTTACCACATTCTCAGGGAGCCCAAGCTTTCCTGTAGATGTTTTTCCTAAAGTCACCCTTTTAAAATTTGCCTATTTTCTTTCTTTTAAGGATGTGACCTGGTTTAACTTGTTTCTTCTGGTTTCACTTTTAGTTTTCCAGTTTCTGACTTTTTGTTGCGGGATCTGTGAACTTCCTTATGTGTGAGTCTTTGCATCTTTTATTATATCTCTAGATTAAAAAAATCTAGACACAGATTTACTGGGTCTAAGGGTGTGAACTTTTAAATGCATCTAATGCATTTTATTGCTTAATTTGTGTCCAGAAGGAGTGTTTTAAATGCTGTTATATCAGTGTCTAAGTGTGCTCATTCTAACAGTTTCCTTGCAAGTACAGATGGCGTTTATCTGTTTATTAAGGGTCAAGATTTGGCGGAAGGTAGGTCTTCCTTTCAGTATATACATGGGCCCATCAACAGCCTGGCAGCTCAGATAGTAAACAGTCTACCTGCAATGCAGGAGGCCTGTGAGAAGGGAATGGCAACTTACTCCAGTATTCTTGCCTGGAAAATCCCATGGACAGAGGAGCCTAGCGGGAGGAGCCTACAGTCCATGGGTTGCAACGAGTTGTATACAACTGAGCAAGTAAGCAGATCACATTACTATATAAGATGTGTTACCACCCTGTTTTTTAAAAAAGTTTATTTATTTAATTAGTTGTGGGCCTTGGTTGCAGCAGGTGGGATCTAGTTCTCTGACCAGGAATCGAACCCAGGCCCCCTGCATTGGGAGCATGGAGTTTAGCCACGGACCACCAGGAAAGTCCCATTCTGTTGTTTAATGCCGATACATCTCTTGCTTATTGGTGACAGCTTATTTGGATCTTCTCATTGTTTTACCTCTAGTACTCTTGCCTGGAAAATCCCATGGACAGAGGAGCCTGGTAGGCTGCAGTCCATGGGGTCGATAGGAGTCAGACACGACTGAGCGACTTCACTTTCACTTGTCACTTTCATGCATTGGAGAAGGAAATGGCAACCCACTCCAGTGTTCTTGCCTGGAGAATCCCAGGGATGGGGGAGCTTGGTGGGCTGCCATCTATGGGGTCACACAGAGTTGGCCAATAAATAAATTTGTCACGTATGCTTGGACAGGTTAAGAGAATTAGCAAAAGTAACCCCAAGAATGATTCTTCCTGTTGTGTGCCATCCAGGTACAGGTTGTGTTCATGAATGATCTTTGCTGTTGTTTAGTCGCCTAGTGTGTCCGACTCTTCACGACTCCATGTACTGCCCCACACCAGTCTTCTCTCTCCCTCACACCATCTCCCGGAGTTTGCCCAAGTTCATGTCCATCTCATCTGTGTTTTCCATCCAGCTGTCTTGTCCTCTGTCGCCCTCTTCTCCTTCTGCTCTCAATCTTTCCCAGCATCAGGGTCTTTTCCAATGAGTCTGCTCTTTGTATGAGTGATCTTACTTAAGGTCCGTCTAGTCAAAGCTGTGGTTTTTCCAGTGTTCATGTATGGATGTGAGAGTTGGACTGTAAAGAAAGCTGAGTGCCGAAGAACTGATGCTTTTGAACTGTGGTGTTGGAGAAGACTCTTGAGAGTCCCTTGGACTGCAAGGAGATCCAACCAGTCCATCCTAAAGGAGATCAGTCCTGGGTGTTCATTGGAAGGACTGATGCTGAAGCCGAAACTCCAATACTCTGGCCACATGATGCAAAGAACTGACTCACTGGAAAAGACCCTGATTCTGGGAAAGATTGAAGGTGGGAGGAGAAGAGAGTGACAGAGGATGAGATGGTTGGATGGCATCACCGACTCATTGGATGTGAGTCTGAGTAAGCTCCAAGAGTTGGTGATGGGCAGGGAGGCCTGGCGTGCTGCGGTCCATGGGGTCGCAAAGTGTCGGACACGACTGAGCAACTGAACTGATTGAACTCATAGAGGGGAGGAAGGAGAGGGCCAGAGGCATTCAGTGACTTGCTGGAGGACTCTGATGTGATTGGGGCTGAGCTGGTTGCAGGGTTAGGGCAAGTCCTGGCGGGAATGCCGTGGGTACCAGCTGAGTCTGGGGGAGACCACGGGAGAGGGTGCAGAGAGCCCTTTGCTTGTACCTTCAGCTGTGAGTTTGTGGAGAGGCAGGAGGCCTGGGAGACAGCTGGACTTCAAAGGCACCTGAGTGTGTAACCTTGACCCCCTTTCTTTTGTTCAGCTGCAGGAAAAGAAGGGCCAGTTCTAAGAGGTCTCGCTGTACAGCTGTCTCCGAATGGCTGCTCTTTGAGACAGAGTTCTGAGTGGAGTCCCGCGCTGTCGGACTGGCGGCTGCCTTTCTTCCCTGGCGGTGTGTATGTTCTCCATGTTTCCAGGCGAGCTCCCATAAAAAGGTTGGTCTCGGTTTCCTTTTCACGTGGGGTGACCTCTCCAGCTCTCCGGGTTTAAAGCTGCACTGAGTTCACTGCCCTCCTTTCGACTTGGAGCTGCCGTGTGATGCCCAAAGGGCTGCGGGGACCTCTCTTTTCATCCACAGTCTTGCGCTCTCCCTTGCCAGGGCCGTTCTGGTGCTTCTGTCTGGAGCCCCTGGGGTGGGTGAGGGGGACAGCCCTGGCTGTTCCTAAATCCATGTTGGTAGCTGGTGCAAAACCCCTCACTCAAGATGACAGCTGTGTGGTCCATGCAAAGATGCTGTGGAGACTTTTCTAGAACTGGCCTCTCTGCTCTCCCACCTTAGCTTGCATGCTCAGTCGTGTCCGACTCTTAGCGACCCTAGGGCAATCCTTGGGACTGTAGCCCGCCTGCTTCCTCTGTCCATGGGATTCTCCAGGCAAGAACACTGGAGTGGGTTGCTATTTCCTTCTCCAAGGGATCTTCACTACCCAGGAATCGAACCTGCGTCTCCTATGTCTCCTGCATTGCAGGTGGATTCTCTACCACTGAGCCACCAGGATCTGCCCCCAAATAGTATCCAGAGGGCAGGTGTTAGATCAGATGCTCTGCTCAAAACCTTCCTGTGCTTTTCAGCACCCCCACCCTGCCACCCACAAGGTATCAAAACCAAAGTGTTTGCAGTGGTTTCAGGGCCTGGCAGGAGCTACCCTCTCCCTCCGTGGTTCTCCTGTAGCTTCCTCCACTCCGGTCATGGCTCAGACATGCCAGGCAAACCCCTGCCTCAAAGCCCTCATCCGGGCTGTTCTCTCTCCGTGGAGTCCTCGTCCCCTAGTAACCACCCGGGGTGCCCTCCAGCCCTGTGGATGTGGGTCTGTTGCATCTCCTTTTCAGTGAGACTGTTATCCCAGGTGAGCCCATTGAAAACCATCGTGAGTGTGTCCCCCGCATCCCTGACTCTGTAGGTAGAACGTGGCTGAGAGTGTTGGCAGCATCTGCACTGTCCATGGGGACTGGAGGTGGACCGACCTGCGTGGGTTCTGGCACGGATGCGCCTGTTCCTGGCCTCCTTGATGGCAGGAGGCTGTCTTGCATGTTTTGGTAGAGTCTCTTTTAGAGACCATTCCCGTTTCATTCTTGGGTTTCAGGCCATTCCACAATT
Source organism: Oryx dammah (assembly GCF_014754425.2). Taxonomy (NCBI): domain Eukaryota; kingdom Metazoa; phylum Chordata; class Mammalia; order Artiodactyla; family Bovidae; genus Oryx; species Oryx dammah. Next base: position 152,285,316 of record NW_024070186.1, on the reverse strand, counting down.
TCAGTCTGTTGTGGCGATTCGGCCCCTGATCGGGGCCTTTGCTTGGGTCATATTTAATGTTTAATGCTTTACTTTGGAGGCCATTGCCAGCTGTCGCCAAATAGTCCCCCAAGTTCCGGAGAGCCCTCCAGTTTCAGCTGCGAGACCCACTCAGGCTGGTTAAGTCTGCTTGTAGGAATTTAACTAATTAGTGATGGCTGGTGGTGAGACACGTATAAATAAATCCCTCAGTTTATCTCGGCTTTATGGAAAATCTCTAAGCCTTGCAAACCCCAGAAGGTTAGTACTCCTTGGTTCAGGAGTCCAGGTGTCAAATCGAATGAGAACATTGCTTTATGAATCCCAGGGGCTGGTGGATGGCTAAGAAAATCCTTACTGCTCCAAACAGCTGTTTACAGTGGGTCTGATCAGGTTCCAAGGTAACGTGGAGGGTGCATTTAGACTCCCTGTTCTTCCCAGTGTTTAAAAAAATTTTTTTTTTGAAAAAAAATTTTTTTTTTTGATTGTGCTGTGCAGCATGTGGAATCTTAGTTCTACAGCCAGGGATCAAATCTGTGTCCCATGCATTGCGAGCATGGAGTCTTAACCCCTGGACTGCCAGGGAAGTCCCTTCCCCAGTGTTTTAATTGCATTTCTGATCTTGGCCTGTATCCATTGCTCATTTACTGTGTGTGAAGCAGCAGAGTGGGTGCTGTGCCTCCTGGGGATGATCCCTGCGTCAAGGAGTTTATAATCTGCCAGAGAAGATGAATGTGATGATCAGTTATTATAACATAATGAATCTGCATCAAAATGTAAGCAAAGTGGGGCAGAAGCCCTGAGCAGGAGCCCCCTTTTGTCTGGGGACTAAAGATCCCTTTGTGGGAGGCACAGCCCTTGATGTGGATCCTGTGGGGTGAGTAGAAGATGAGCAAGGGTTGCGGGGCACAGCGCCAGGGCAGTGATGGAATGTGAGCTGCAGGCCTCAGTGGAGGTGGGGGGACTTGTCCTGTGCAGTTAGTGGACAGGGTTTGTGGGCACCGGTGTGGAGGGGAAAGGGAAAATTCAGAGGGGGATCATATTATGGAGGCCTTTTAAAGAGGGCTTTCCTCATCGCTTAGTTGGTAAAAAATCCATCTGCAATGCAGGAGACCCCGGTTTTATTCCTGGTTTGGGAAGATCCACTGGAGAAGGGATAGGCTATACCCATTCCAATATTCTTGGGCTTCCCTGGTGGTGCAGCTGGTAAAGAATCTACCTGCAATGCAGGAGACCCCGGTTTGATTCCTGGGTTGGGAAGATCTGCTGGAGAAGGGATAGGCTCCCACTCCAGTATTCTTGGGCTTCCCTGGTGGCTCAGCTGGTAAAGAATCTGCCTGCAATGTGGGAGACCTGGGTTCCATCCCTGGGTTGGGAAGGTTCCCTAGAGAAGGGAATGGCTACCCACTGCAGTATTCTGGCCTAGAGAATTCCATGGACTGTATAGTCTGTGGGGTGGCAAAGAGTTGGACACGACAAAGTGACTTTCACTTTCAAGGAGTTTGAATAGTACTAGCAGAAAATAAAAACCTCCAGCGAGTCACTCAGGAGGGGAGAAAGACACTCGTCATCTGTCTTGTAGAGAAATCCCTTGAGTAGTTGCTCGGAAGGCTGGTTGGCCACTGAAGGTCTGAATGACACGGAGGCTTGTTAGGAGCTCGGTGGGAGGTGAGCTTGGCCTGGGCCGTGGCCAAGGGCCAGATGTGGACAGGATGGGTGGGAGAGGCGATGCGAAGACAGCATCCTGTTGGTCATGGCCAAAACCAGAGGCTGACATTCTCTCTAAATCACTCAGGAGCTTAAGACACCAACTTCCCTTTCATGGGCAGTAAAACGAGTCACAGAGCCCTTGAAAGGAAAGCAAGGTGGAGAACATGGAGGAGACACTGAGAATGTATAACCCAGAAGAGGCTTTGGCAATCCCATCATTTCCCCATGTGATGGAAGAGGGAAGGTCTTGGTACCAAGAAGAGCAACCTGGGAGTGAGCAAGGTGGTGCATTCTAGCTACATTGGTTTCTAGCATTAATAACTGATCATCCACATTCCTCATTCCTGGATTAGAAACTTTTTTTTAACCTGTCAGTGACTCTTTCTTGACAAAATGTACCGCCGGAGTCCCTTGTGGCTCAACTGGTAAAGAATCCGCCTGCAATGCAGGAGATCTGGGTTCGATTCCTGGGTTGGGAAGATCCCCTGGAGAAGGGAAAGGCCACCCACTCCAGTATTCTGGCCTGGAGAACTCCATGGACAGTCCATGGACTCCCAAAAAGTCGGACACGACTGAACAACTTTCACTCACCGCTGGAGTAAGCAGTGGCTTGCAGTTCAGTATAACATGTGGGTAATAGTGTTAGTGATTCAGTTGTGTCCAACTCTTTGTGACCCTACGGACTGTAGCCTGCCAGGGTCCTCTGTCCATGGGATTCTCCAGGCAAGAATACTGCTGTGGATTGCCATGCCATTCTCCAGAGGATCTTCCTGACCCAGGGATTGAACCTGGATCTCCTGCTTTGCAGGCAGATTCTTTACCTTCTCAGCTACAGGGAAGTCCTGTCATATGTGGGTGGATATGTGATTTTCAGTATCAGAACTGGAACCCTGTGAATGGGCCAAGTCCTGGCCTGCCCTCTTCCGCCGTCACCCTTGAGCCACACATCTCCACTACTCCCACTGTGATGAGAAAACTGAGGCTCAGAAAGGAGAAGCCACTGGTCCAAAGTCACACAGCTCCTCTTCATCTCGCTTGGAGGTGAGGGCAGGAAAGGAAAACCCCAGGGCTGGTGTGGGGCAGGAGGCTTGTTGGGCCACAGACGGAGGGTGAGCAGGTTGACAGGAGGGTGGGCGTGTCATAACTTAAAATCTGGGTGTGAAGGGGGCAGCTCCTCAAGAGATCGCTGCAGAGGGGAGGGTGCAGAGGTACCGACCAGGATAAAATCCAATTTTTACACATAGGTGTGTGAACTTTGAGAAAATATCTTCAATGGATATGATTGCAATAAGTGATCAAAAAATTTTTTTTAATTGTGGTAAAAGTCACATAATAAAACACACACTATTTTAACCATATTTAATTGTACAATTTAGCGGCACTAAGTACATCCACATCTGTGCAACTCTCACCATCATCCGTCTCCCGAATTTTTCACCTTCCGAAACTGAGACTCTGTCCCCATTAAACACTAACTCCCGCCTTCACTCCTCACTGCCCGACCCACGCACCCGCCCCAGCCCCCGCCTGCCTCCCGAGCCCCTGGCACTGACCAGTGTGCCTCAAAAGTTATTTGTTGACTAATTCAATGGGTTTGCTTAACCATGAGTGAGTGTTCATCTCTGGGAGGAACGCATGCTTCAGCGACAACCACGAATATTAGTACTGGTGTTGTTAATATGATAATCAGTAACTGTAATATGGTATAAATTCTACCAAACTTTGCTAATAGTTCCCAGCCTTCTGCTTATTCAGAAGTGCGTTACAAGGAGGTGTCTTCGATGAAACAGGATTCTCTTTCTTTCTTTGGGGTCGGAAGGGTCAGAAAGACCTTGTAACACCGAGGCTCTCTCACATGTTTCGTATCACGTGTTACTTTCGCATGAGTTTTAGTTTCACGGGTGGAGGGAGTCACTTGTGGCAGGCAGAGTCACCCAGGACATTCCCCATCTCGCGGGGGCTACACCTCTTCTTGCGGCTTCCTGCCTTCACGGAGCTGTCTGTCGAACCAGCTGACCGAGTCAGGCTTTCTTGGGGCCCCTTGCAGGAAGGCTCCCTGGAGGAGATGGCCCCTGCATGCCAGGGTTCACTCTCTCCTCCTTTCGCGGGCGGTGCGTGTGTCTGCTTGCACATTCCGGGGCCCTCTCAGTCCGGTTGATAGATTTGTTTGGACGTGACCTTTCCCAGTTCCTCTTCCCTGGGCTTTTGCCTGCTGAGGAAATGATCCTCAGATCCCATCCATCTGCACTGGTGGCAAGAGAAGAGAGAATTTCTCTTGTCTGTGGTTCAGGTCCAACTGCGAGGACACCTGTCCTTTGGAGGCTTGTATTGTTCTGCGTGGTGTTGCTTCCTGCCGCAGAGATGTTTTATATCCTAGGTCTGGAAGTCATCAAGTTGGACAAGAGACAGGAGGAGGCAGGGGAGGGTCCCCGGCTGACCTAGGCGGCTCTTTTAGGCTGTGTGTCCCGAAGATGCTTCTTCTGGACTCATAGGAAGAGCTGTTTCTCCCCACCTCTGTCCACCCGTAACTGGTCCTGTTAGGAAGTGTTTCCCGTGTGTGGGTGATTCATTCTGAGACCTTTTCATGTCCCTTGGGCTTCTTCACTGTTGAATTTGAGAAGAAAAAGGACAGCTTCTCTTTTAAGTCTGATGAAAACCATCTGAGCCAAACACGTGTACATTGGCGGTCGATTTATGCTTTTCGTATGGACACTCAGGAGCTCCCCTGGCTGCTAAGGAAATCCATATGAAGAAGGGAGCCTGACCCTTGGGATTCTCAGATCACACCTCCTAATGTTACCAAGCAAATTGAATCCTGACCATTTTTGAGGCTTGTCAGAGTTTTTCCTTTGCAGCTCTGGAATTTTCTCTCTTGTGCGTGGGCTCCTGGGACCTTTGCTCCGGAGAGGAGGTAGCCGATGTGGGTTGAAGGGTGGAGGTGAGGAGCCAGATCAGAGCTCTTGCTTTAGGCCTTGCCATCTGTCCAGTGTTTTGTTTGCAGTCCCCATGAACTTGGAAGAGGGCTCCCTGAGCTCTGTTTCCATCCGTCCCGCCAGGGTACTTCTGTGGATTTCCAGATGTTGACCTTGGGCAGGTGATGTAACCGCAGCTGGTGTTGCGGCGGTGCGGGGAGGGGAGGCAGCTGCGACACGCTCATGACTTCGGGATTCAGTCCTCACTGCATTTAGAGGCAGGAACCTTGTGGAGAGAGATGAGGCCTGGTCTGTTGGTTTTTTGCCTGTGTCTTCCCTGAAAACGAGCTCTGGACCTGGCGTCAAGTGTAAGCACGTGTGATGAGGGTACTTGCCAGCTCCAGACAGTACGTTTCATCAGCTTATTTTGAAGAAGCAGGACAATAATCTATTTTATAATATCCCTTTCTCAAGGGCTGCCTGCAATGAAGGAGACATCGGTTCAGTCCCTGGGTGGGGAAGATCCCTTGGAGGAGGAAATGGCTACCCACTCCAGTACTCTTGCCTGGAGAATCCCACGGACAGGGGGAACTCTTGGGCTACATATAGTTCTTGGGGGTCACAAAAGAGTCGGACATGACTGAACATGTTCACACTTTTCTCAGGGGCAAAGGGATGAGGGCTTGATGCAAGGGAAAATGATGAGTGTGCAAATGAAGGCCACAGATTAGTGTATGAGGGCAAGTTGTACCAGCCAAACACAGGACTATCTGAGGAAGGAATATTATGGTCTTGATCATCATCTTGTTTTTTAAAGGGGGCAGATGAAACACACTTTTTAATGCTGCCCAATTCTGCATTCCACATGTACATACATACACTTGATACTTGGCAGACCAAATCTGACCTACTACATGTTTCCATAAATTAAATTTATTGGAACATGGCCATGCCCATTCCTTTATTTCAGTGGCTGCACGTGTGCTTTTTATGGCAGAATTGATGGAAGAAATGGGCCCCAAAGCTTGAAAGATTTCCATCCTGTTTTCTTATAGAAAGTTGCTGATCTTTGTTCTTTATCCACCTTTATCTAGACAGAAAACTGTAAGACATCACCCTGTATTTAAAATCTCTCGTTTTGACATTTGCTGCTTTTTACTATTTTCAGTTCAACTCGCAGCTCCTCCTTGCCCCGCTCGTCTTGTTGCGCTCAGTCGCTCAGTCGTGCTGACTCTTTGTGACCCGCGGGCTGCAGCACACCAGTCCTCCCTGCACTTCACAGGTTTCCTCTCCCCTTAGCTCTTAGATTACTTAGAGCATCGGTGGGGTGCTGTTTTCCTTTTGAACATATTTGAAATTATGGGGTGGGAGGAGCTTTTGCAGTTGGGAGCCATCACTGTGTTGCCGGGGCAGGAAATGGTTTGAAACAGCCCCCAGACTGTAGGACTGCCCAGCTCTGTGTCCAGAGCACACTCGTTTTGAGACCTGTATACTTAACCTGGTTTTTCGTTTTTGTTTGCGGCTGAAAGTTTTTCAGGGGGTCTTGGTGCCCTCTCTCAGGGGTGAGATGATTCTTACTGTTCTCTGCTCCTCCTGCTGCTTTCATGCTTTTTTGTAAGTTACCATCAGACGCAGGAGACCATCTGGTAACTTTTCTGCCTGCCAGTGACAGGGGGAACTCATTTTGACTACGTCTGTTTCTTTCTTCTCTCCAAAGAGGTAACATTTATTTATTATTTATTTATTTTTGCATTTACAAATTATTTATTTGTTTGGCTGCTCCAGGTCTTAGTCGCAGCGTGATCTTCCATCTTCCTCGCAAACAGACGATATCTAGTTCCCCAGGGATCGAACCCGAGCCCCCTGCATTGGGAGCTCTGAGTCTTAGCCATTGGACCACCAGGGAAGAGCCCCAGCCCGTCTCCTCTCTCTCTCTCTTTCAATTTTTCTCTCTGTCTCCCCTGTGTACACATATTCACGCCTACACCCTCAGTGTTCCTCTCTGTAACTCTAAAGACTGCTTCAGTCAATTCCCAGGACAGGATGTTCCTCATTTCTCGTTCTTGTGTAGTGCTGGAGAAGACTTGCATCTCCTTTTTTGTCTCACAGGAATCACTGCTGCTAAGTCGCTTCAGTCGTGTCCGACTCTGTGTGATCCCATAGACGGCAGCCCACCAGGCTCCCCCATCCCTGGGATTCTCCAGGCAAGAACACTGGAGTGGGTTGCCATTTCCTTCTCCAGTGCATGAAACTGAAAAGTGAAAGTGAAGTCGCTCAGTCGTGTCCGACTCTTCACGACCCCATGGACTGCAGCCTACCAGGCTCCTCCGTCCATGGGATTCTCCAGGCAAGAGTACTGGAGTGGGGTGCCACTAGCCTTTGTTAATCCTGCTTTTAAAAAAAAAAAGAAAACTTTTCCTACCTCTTCATCTTCCCCCAGCTGGCCCTCTTGGCTTCTGGCACCTGGTTTATTATTTTCAGCGGTAGGAAGCTAGCAGGGGCGCCCCTGCTGGAGGAGGCCTGGTGAGGTTGGCTGTCTCCTCTGGCCCATAGACAGCAGCAAGGCTTTCAGAGATGGAGCGGGGCAGAGGTGTGACTGTAGGATGGAGCGAGCAATTCCAGTGGCACTGGCAGTAAAGAATGTGCCTGCCAGTGAGGGAGACATAAGAGATGTGGGTTCGATCCCTGGGTCAGGAAGATCCCCTGGAGGAGGGCATGGCAACCCACTCTAGCATTGTTGCTTGGAGATTCCATGGACAGAGGAGCATGTCCGGCTATGGTCCAGGGAGCTGCAAAGGGTAAGACATGACTGAGCAGCTTAGCACACTCAAAAAAAGGACAGTTGAGCTCAGAGTGGGGTGTGATGGTGGCCCAAGGGTAGAGGACCTTTGTGCTCGGTATCTGAGTAGCATACAGAGTCAGTGCAGAGTGATGGTGACCCGTGGGACCTCCATCATCCCACAGAGATGTGGAGTAGCAGCTGGCGCAGAGGTGGCCTGTGAGAGGCAACCGATTTTGAGACTTCCAGAGAGACCTAAGAAAGGGGACAGTCTGAGTTTCTGCCATTTGCAAGGAGGGTGATGGACGTGGGTGAGTGGGGTGGTGACATGTCTGAGACATCCTTAGGACCACCACCCTGCTGAAGCCTAGGGGCTGTTTGAGTGACACATACAAGGGGGTTTCCATGGCCTGAAGCGGTGGTACTCGAACTTGCGCGTGCGTCAGAATCACCTTGTTAAACCCAAGACCGCCCTGCCCCTAGCGTTTCTGATTCAGTAGATTTCCAGTGTTTACTGGGACCAGTGCGTTCTCTTAACAAAATACTGTTAGCCTTTGCCCTGCTTCATTTTGTACTCCAAGGCCAAACTTGCCTGTTATTCCTTGACTTCCTACTTTTGCATTCCAGTCCCCTATAATGAGAAGGGCATCATTTTTTGGTGTTCATTTTAGAAGGTCTTAGAGATCTTTATAGAACCGTTCAGCTTCTTCAGCATTACTGGTTGGGGTATAGAACTTGGATGACTGTGATAGTGAATGATTTGCCTTGGAAACGAACAGAGATCATTCTGTAATTTTTGAGATTGCTCCCAAGTCCTGCATTTTGGACTCTTTTGTTGACTATCAGGGCTACTCCATTTATTCTAAGGGATTCTTGCCCACAGTAGTAGATATAATGGTCATCTGAGTTAAATTTGCCCGTTCTGGTCCATTTTAGTTTACTGATTCCTAAAATGTCGATGTTCACTCTTGCCATCTCCTGTTTGACTGCTTCCAATTTACCTAGATTCATGGGTATAACATTCCAGGTTCTTGTGCAATATTGTTCTTTACAGCATCTGACTTTACTTTCACCACCAGACACATCCACCACTGGGTGTTGTTTTCACTTTGGCTCAGCCTCTTCATTCCTTCTGGAGCCATTTCTACACTTTTCTCAGTAGCATATTGGGCATCTACTGACCTGGGGAGTCCATCTTTCAGTGTCATTTCTTTTTGTCTTTTCGTACTGTTCATGGGGTTCTCAAGTCAAGAATACTGAAGTGGTTTGCCATTCCCTGCTCCAGTGGACCACCCTTATGGCAGAAAGCAAAGAACTCAAGAGCCTCTTGATGAAGGTGAAAGAGGAGAGTGAAAAAGCTGGCTTAAAACTCAACATTCAGAAAACTAAAATCATGGCATCTGGTCCCATCACTTCATGGCAAATAGATGGGGAAACAATGGAAACAGTGACAGACTTTATTTTCTTGGGCTCCAAAATCACTGTAGATGGTGACTGCAGCCATGAAATTAAAAGACACTTGCTTCTTGAAAGAAAAGCTGTGACCAACCTAGACAGCACATTAAAAAATGGAGACATTACTTTGCTGACAAAGGTCCCATCTAGTCAAAGCTATGGTTTTTCCAGTGGTCATGTATGGATGTGAGAGTGGGACCATAAAAAAAGCTGAGCACCGAAAAATTGATCAAAGCAATCAATCCTAAAGGAAATCAGTCCTGAATATTCGTTAGAAGGACTGATGCTAAAGCTGAAGCTCCAATACTTTGCACCTGATGTGGCCAAACTGTTTTCCAACTCAGTAGAAAAGACCCTGATGCGGGGAATGATTGAGGGCAGGAGGAGAAGGGGACGACAGAGGATGAGATGGTTAGATGGCATCACCGACTTGATGGATATGAGTTTGAGCAAGCTCCGGGAGTTGGTGACGGGCAGGAGAGCCTGGAGTGCTGCAGTCCATGGAGTTGCAAAGAGTCGGACATGACCGAGCAACTGAACAACAGCAGCAGGTTTCCAGTGGAGGCTCAAGCATTTTCATTTTTAACAAGTTCCCAGGACTTCCCTGGTGGCTTGGTGGTAAAGACTCCGCCTGCAATTGAAAGAGACAGGAGTTCAATCCCTGGTCTGGGAAGATCCCACATGCTGCCGGGCAGCTATGCCCTTGTGCCACAGCTACTAAGACTGTGCTGTAGAGCCCAGGAACTGCAACTCCTGAAGCTCATGTGCCCTAGAGCCCATGCTCTGAGACAAGAGAATCCGTTGCAGTGAGACGCCCATGCACCTTGAGGATAGCCCCAGCTCGCTGCAGCTAGAGCAAAGCCAGTGCAGCAGTGAAGACCAAGCACAGCCAAAATATAAATGAATAAATAAAATTTAACTTAAAAAATAGATCCCTTTCCTTTAAAAAAAAAAAAAAAGAACATATTCTCAGGTGATACTGCTGCTGTGGTTCTGGAAACCACACTTGGAGAACTGCTGGCTTAAGTGTAGAGGACATGATGAAATCTGTTTAGTTCAGTCCAGTCACGCAGTCATGTCCGACTCTTTGCAACCCCATGGACTGCAGCATGCTAGGCCTCCCTGTCCATCAGCATCTCCCGGAGGTTGCTCAAACTCCTGTCGTCAAGTTGGTGATGCCATCCAACCGTATTATCCTTTGTCATCCTCTTTTCCTCCCGCCTTCAATCTTTCCCGGCATCAGGGTCTTTTTCAGTGAGTCAGTTCTTCCCATCAGGTGGCCAGAGTATTGGAGTTTCAGCTTCAGCATCAGTCCTTCCAATAAATACTCAGGACGGATCTCCTTTACGATGGACTGGTTGGATCTCCTTGGAGTCTAAGGGACTCTTGAGTCTTCTCCAACACCACAGTTCAAAAGCATCAGTTCTTCAGCACTCAGTTTTCTTTATAGTCCAACTCTCACATCCATACATGACTACTGGAAAAACCATAGGTTTGACTAGATGGATCTTTGTCTGCAAAGTGATGACTCTGCTTTTTAATATGCTGTCTAGGTTTTGTCATAGCTTTTCTTACAAGGAGCAAGTGTCTTTTAATTTCATGACTGTAGTCACCATCTGCAGTGATTTTGGAGCCCCCCAAAATAAAGCCTGTCTCTGTTTCAGTCGTTCCCTTTGAATTCTGTTAGTGTCTACAAAATAGAACTAAACTAAGATATGATTATAAGATGGAAAATAAAGCTGATTGTATCTTAAGAACAGTAGCTTGTCCCCATCTGGTTGATCATTGTGTCAGAACTGAATTCTAGGAAGAGTTAAGCTAGTTTTGCCAAAATGCTATTGAGCAAGAACATGCTAGTAGAGACTTTCATTAAAATCTAATTCCTTTCTGCATTTGGGGAATATATTCACTATAAACAGGAAGAGTGTTTCAAAACTGAGTTTTGGCTCTTTCTAATTTTGAATCCTTTTAGCTGACTCAGTAAAGAGAGTGCCTCATGTGAACTTTTATTTATAAAAGAAGGTAATTCTAGGGTCTGAGTGGCTCCCTTCTTTCACTGTCTGGTTTTGTCGTCTCAATATCAGGAAGACCGTTGGATGTCAGTAGGACTACATTTTCAATTGACAGACTCTCATTTCTTTTTTTTTAAATTTTGAATATAACATACTTGGTATAAGATTTGTACACAAGTGTAAAAACATCTAAAATATAAATAAAAAACCGCTAAACTGTCAGATACATAAAAAACAGTGTAGCTGTATGCTTCAAAAATACCCTGGATTGTTCTGGAATAAACTCTAGGCCTTTTTTTTTTTTTCCTCTTGAGCTGAGGTTATTTATTGGGAATTCAGTAAAACTGCATCCTTCACTCTGACCCACAGATATGTTTCCTTTGTACTTCATGTAGCTTCACCATGCTGCAAGTTTTCTGTATAATCTCGGAAATTAATCTAATATACATTTTGGCTGAGTCCCAAATGTTTAAAATCAGTTTTCATTAGCAAATTTTGCGGTTGAGTATCACCATGAAGATATAAAATCTAAGCCTCAAGATCATATAAAAGTTAACAAAAAATTTTTATTGCAGGTACTAAAAATTATAATTATTTTGTTAAAGTTTGGCATATTACAGGGTAGTAATCATTCTCTATTCTTATTTGTTCAGTTAGCACTGTTAAAATGATCCTCACTTTCAATGGAAACTCTAGGTCTTTAAAAGAACTGATGCGTGTGGCCTAAATTAGGATCTACTTTCTTTAAGGGAGAGACGTATCAAAACTGCCAGAAGCCTTTTGAAAAGCAAATGTGCAACTTTGAGAAGATCTCTTAATTCCTTCTTTGTTCACATTAGATGTATCTGTCACCCGCTGAGTCCTTATAAGCCCTTATGAGAATTAATTTGAGTGCCGGTGACTCCCTTGAAAAGGAAGGCATTGAAAACCTTGACCTTAGAATTGGAGCCTGCTTCTTCATGACTCAATCCATTGACTTTTGATTTTACCCTGGGTATTTGCTTGGTCCTGCCTCAGCCCTAGTGGTAGCAATACAGCTTGTGACTGAGTAACATTCTGGGTCCTTCCAAGCTGTATTTATTTACACGTTGTTAGGATTTCGGCCAAGGCTCTCAGTCTTTTCATGTGTGGGTCTCACCATCTGTGAACCCCATTGATGGTGTGTGAATTAATCAGGGGCTCTGTGAGCCCACTTTTGAGGTGCCAGGAAGAATCATAATAAATAATATGAGACAGCTCCAGGGATTTTAGCAAGTGTTTACAATTTTGTCTTTGCACACTTAGGGATTTGTAATTGTTCTTTTCATAAAACCGGCTTGAAAATCATACATCAGCCCTCCTTTATGTGATTTGTGGTGTGTCAGAAACCCTGGGGATCCCCGGTTCTCAGAATTGTGCCGAGCAAACCCTGCCTGTATGGGTCCGAACTCTGCCCCATGTGAGACCTTCCTTTATGAGGAATGTCTCTCCATCACAGGGACGCTGATGGTGGAGGACCATGAATGTGTCCTCTGTGGAAGAGGGCCAAGTTGGAAAAAGCATGACTAGGTCTTTCGGTGTTTTAGGGGTGTGTTTTAAGAAAATCATCTTCAGAACTTGAAGAACTTGTCTGACAGCCCAGGTTTTATGAGAGACTGTGCACCATTTGGGGAAATTTGTTGATTTTAGGGTGAAAGGTGAACAAGGGAAGGGCATGGTGGTACATACCCCCATGATTTTCACAAGTCTGCCCTTTTGGGATTTGTCCAGAGCTTTCGATTTCTCAATCTTGGGCCTTCACCATCTGTGACTCATGGGTTCTGTATGTAGCACTCAGCCTAAAAGCCAAGAAATGTGTTTCTTTGAACTGGGAACACCTGCACGGTCTCATCCTTCTGTGTCCCCATATTTGGTAATATATGATCCTTGCAGAATAGTAGTAGCACCTTCTTTTTATCTTAGATTCGTAACGTTTGGGACTTAGGTGCTCAGTATAAAATTATTGCAGCAGCAGCAATGACAACAACAATAATAATAGACCACCCTGGAAGGGTGCTTGCTATATGGCAGGCACTGTTCTGAACCCTTGATATGTATTAACTGATTTGAATCCTCAAGAGAATCTTGTGTGGCAGGATTCTAATCCTATTACTATTTTCATTTTCCAGATGGAACCTGCCACAGAAAATTTTAAGTAACTTGCTGGAGGTTATTTGGGTGGTAAATGGTAGGACATGCATCCAGGGAGATGCTACAGGGATCTACAACATCCAGTTCTTTGTTCTTAATCATTGCATTGAAGACCCGGAACTAAAGTTCTCACAAATCTAATTGATTATATTGCGTGCGGGCCAAGTCACTTCAGTCGTGTCCGACTCATTGCGACCCGGTGGACTGTAGCCCACCAGGCCCCTCTGTCCATGAGTTTCTCCAGGCAGGAATACTGGGGTGAGTTGCCATGCCCTCCTCCAGGAAATCTCCCCAACCCCTGGATAAAATCCGCATCTCTAATGCCTCCTGCATTGACAGGCGAGTTCTTTACCATCTGCCCCACTATAGAGATGCCTGTATTTGTTTTGAAACTGCTCAAGAATGTCAGTATCAGAGGCCATAAACTTTTCATGCAGGATTGTAAGTCTTAAGCCAGGGAGCTCAATTTGTGTTACCTGACACTTTGAGGTGGGCTGGAGGTAGAGAATGAGCTATGTAAATAGCTCCTAAGGCGGTGATCTCTAGCGGGTGCTTGTGTGTACCTTGGAGAAGAGTTTAGGATGACAGGCTCTTTGAGTGCTTCTTGTGTTTTGAATTTCATCAGAGTCAGTTCTTTAGACTGACTCTTAGAGTCAAACTAGCTGAGGCTCATTCAGGTTTAGTGTTGGGAGGATGGAGGTCAATTTTGTGGGTGAGAGATGCTGCTGGTGTTGCTTTTCTTAATCATTTTTCAATTGTCCCTCTATTGTGTGTGTGTGTGTGTGTGTGTGTGTGTGTGTGTGTGTGTGTTGGAGAGAGTAGTCTGAAGAGCGGATGTTAGTGGCAGAGCAAAGCCAGGAGGTCGGTAGGGAGCTAGTGCATGGTGGGATTAGGCTGAGGAAGTTAACTTTCTTGGATTTCTTGAAGAGAGCACAAACTCCAGTGGGACCTCCCCTTGCTGGCTGCCACTCCCAGGACTGGGGCCACATGTTCTCCGAATTGCATCTGGAAGTTTTGAGTCTTAATATCAGAGTGGTGGAAGCCAGGAAGAAAAGGAAACTGTTAATATGGGCAAAGCCCTGCAAAACTCGCTGTTAATGTGATAAATAGCTTTTCTTTTTAACCCATATAGTTACAGACCCACAGCAAACTGAAAAATAATACAGAGTGGTCCTGTGTACCTATCACCCACTGGTGATGTCTCACTTAACTACAGTGGATTATCCAAACCAGGAAGTTGATTTTGGCACTATACAATCAGCAAAAGTACAGACCATACTGGGATTTCATTGGTTTTTATGTGTGCTGGTTTTTCTTGTTGTTGGGACTTGGTGTATATAATTTGACCAGTGTTTCTTGCTAGGCTGGAGAACCTCTGACTAAGACTGTAATAAATATTTTACAGACACATGCTTTTTAGTTGCACGCTGTTCGCCTAAAGTGTTGTTAACTCAGCAAACAGTTGAATGGAATGTGAATTCCAGCAGCTGAGTGCTGGAATAAGAACCAAGTCATTTGGTTTTTCTCATTTATGGTCTTGAACTCTGGGGGGATATTAGCTTCATTTTTTGTTGTCTTTACGGAGGCAGGGTATTTTCTAGAGATAAAGGATAGTTCAAGGTCATTGTGTCATATGAAGAGCTCCTGGAGTGAATGATAAACAGATGTTGTCATCTCTGGTAAGGTTGGGGAGAGATTAGTTAATCAGATAGAATATATGGACTGGTGGGACTCAAAGATCATGGATGCAATTTCATGATAACTGTTAGAGTGGATTTACTTTTCAGATGACAGCCCCGGATGAGGTTGGGGCGAAATGTCAACTGTCCAGCTGGCTGTGATTAAGTGTTTTTGCCTCCGTGATCCCATCACGCTTTGTTGAGAATCCAATTAGCCTCTGACACTATCTGCCCAGATCTGAGCTGTTTGTGGAGGTGCCTGTCTTCTCAACTAGACTAGGAATTCTTTGCCGTCAGGGACTGTCTAATATGGGGGCTTCCCGGGTGACGCCAGAGGTAAACAATCCGCCTGCCAATGCAAGAGATGCAAGATGTGCGGGTTTGATCCCTGGGTCGGGAAGATCCCCTGGAGGAGGAAAGGGCCCCTCGCTCTAATATTCTTGCCTGGAGACGCCCAGGGACAGAGGAGCCTAGCAGGCTACAGTCCAAGGAGTCGCAAACTGAATAAGCCCTGCACACAGTTTTTGACTTTTCCTCCCCAGATCAAGCAAAATGCTTAGAACACGGGGGATCTGTATTCCTCTGCCTCTAGCAGCTTCCAGACTATTCCTCATTCCAGTCTCACTTCTTTCTCCAGGCATCCATCTGTTTGCATGTATGTACATTTGAAACCCATAAGGCTAAATCCTTGATAGATTATTGTGTAATTTGGGGCATCATGAGTCAGACTGGCCTAACTTCTCTTGGAACAGCATTAAAATTGCCTGAGAGCTCCGTTGATGTTTTGTTTTTCTTCTTCAAGAAAGCAGTGGAAAGTTTTGTTTGTTTTTTCCCCTATAGTATAAAGATTTTTGAAAAAGTATACTTGTCTTTTGTGCTTCACTGTTAACACCTGGGGAAATTGTTTAAAATTCTTCTGACTGACTCTGGGAGTCGGGCTTTTAAAGAGAGTTGGCAGGGGTCTGTGACTCTGGCTTTTCCAAGGCTGTGGAGCCTTGTGTTCTTTGAGACCTACGGAAAAATAAGGTTTTCAGTCACCTTTCCTAAACGGGCAGTAAGTGTGAGGCAAAGTACCATGTCTTGTGGGTCATTTAAGAGGGACTGTTAGCTGCTCAGTCATGTCCGACTCTTTGTGACCCCATGAACTGTAGCCCACCAGAGGACAGGCTCCTCTGTCCATAGGATTCTCCAGGCGAGAATACTGGAGTGGGTAGCATTCTGTTCTCCAGGGGATCTTCCCGACCCAGGGATCAAACTCGCGTCTCCGGCAGGCAGTCTTTATGGTCTGAGTCACCAGGGAAGCCCCTGGGGGTCATTTGCTTATAATGAAATGGAAAGTTCTCAAAGAAACTCGTATAAAATGGTGTTACTGAAGAGGTATGAGAAGATGCCACGGGGTAGCCAAGGAAGGTGGTAGAAAAATCAGGAAGGGATGCCAGTCTCATATTCTTCAGAGGCCCATATAGTCTGTAATTTTTGCTTTTCTCTACGAGACTCTGCTGTTTTGTTTTTTTTTTTTTTTTTAATTTAACCTCTACTAGTAGAGTGCCTTCCTTGCTTGATCTGGTTGCTCCGATTCTCAGGTTTACTGACAGTCATATGGCCTTGACTTAATACAATGTCACTCCCGTTCAGGGCTTTGCAGGCTCTCCCAGTGTCTCAATCCCAGGTTTTTAAGTTGGAGCCTGTTGGGCCATGTGGGGTCATGTTTGCACCTCTGGTCTACCTGGCTCTTGCTGGGATGCTGGGATCATTTGTGCTTTGGGTGGCCCAAGACACGCCCAGGCAGGCTCTCTAGAAGGCGGAGTTGGTGGGAGGCAGGGATTGGCAGGGCTACCATATCCCAATCAAGGAACAATTCACCGTTGTATCTGTTTGGCTCTTGGTTGCATTACGAAAGTAGAGCCCATACCTTTTTGGACTTGTCTTAGCCTCCAGCTTTTCCCAGTTGAAGTTTCGGGTCTAGGCAGTCGACTGAGGAAGAGGTACAGAAATGTTAGTTTGTCTGTAGGTAATGAAGAGCTGGTTATAACACTAATTAAAACCAGGGCTAGTTGGATACCTGGCTGATCAATATTTAACTTAAGAAGTATTTTAATTCATGCCTTTGAATGAAATGAAAGCATTTGAATTTGACTTTCTATACGCCCTTTTTTACTTTTTGTTTTCTTAACGTAGACTTGAAAAAAAAGTCATACTGATTGTTCAGTGATTCCAGTTCTAGTGCCAAGAACTTCGATTGTTGAGGTCTTTGGATGGCAAGGGTACAGCGACAGAACGGCAAGAAGGAGAAAAGGGGAGGGCAAGGGCTTGAAGACCACATTTCCCCACTAACTAGCTGCATGACCTTGGCAACTTGGTTCCCTGAAGCTCAGTTTCTTTATCTGTAAAATGGAGTAAGAAATCCTCCATCTTTTAATGTTGAGAGGATTTAATGAAATGCTATATTGAATGATATATTATTTAATATAACATCTCATTGAATTTTATATCATGAAATTTTATATCAAGTTGATACTGAATTTAGTTCAGTCGCACAGTCATGTCCGACTCTTTGCAACCCCATGGACTGTAGCACGCCAGGCCTCCCTGTCCATCACCAACTCCAGAGTTTACTCAAACTCATGTCCATCAAGTTGCTGATGCCATCCAACCATCTTATCTTCTGTCGTCCCCTTCTCCTCCCGCCTTCAATCTTTCCCAGCATCACGGTCTTTTCCAATGAGTCAGTTCTTCATATCAGGTGGCCAAAGTATTGGAGTTTCAGCTTCAGCATCAGTCCTTCCAGTGAATATTCAGGACTGATTTCCCTTAGGATGGACTCGTTGGATCTCCTTGCAGTCCAAGGGACTCTCAAGAGCCTTCTCCAACACCACAGTTCAAAAGCATCAATTCTTCTGCGCTCAGCTTTCCTTATAGTCCAACTCTCACATCCATAAATTGACTACAGGAAAAACCATGGCCTTGACTAGACAGACCTTTGTTGACGAAGTAGTCTCTGCTTCTTAATATGCTGTCTAGGTTGGTCATAGCTTTTCTTCCAAGGAGCAAGTGTCTTTTAATTTCATGGCTGTAGTCACTATCTGCAGTAATTTTGGAGGCCCTCCCCCTGCCCCCTGCCCCAAATAAAGCTTGTCACTGTTTCCATTGTTTGCCCATCTATGTGCCATGAAGTGATGAGACTGGATGCCATGATCTTAGTTTTCTTAACGTTGAGCTTTAAGTAAATTTTTTCACACTCCTCTTTCACTTTTATCAGGAGGCCCTTTAGTTCTTCCTTGGTTTCTGCTATAAGGGTGTTGTTATGTGTGTATCTGAGGTTATTGATATTTCTCCCAGCCCTCTTTTTTTTTTTTTTTCCCCCCCCAGCCATCTTGATTCCAGCTTGTGCTTCATCCAGCCTGGCATTTGGCATGATGTACTCTGCATATAAGTTAAATAAGTAGGGTGACAATATACAGCCTTGACATACTCTTTTCCTGATTTGGAACCAGTTTGTTGTTCCATGTCCAGTTCTAACTGTTGCTTCTTCACCTGCATACAGATTTCTCAGGAGGCAGGTCAGGTGGTCTGGTATTCCCATCACTTTAAGAATTTTCCACAGTCTGTTGTGATCCACACAGTCAAAGGCGTTGGCGTAGTCAATAAAGCAGAAATAGAATTATACTGAATTAAACTGAATTTTACATCATCCAGTATTATTATATTATTTGAAAGGTGTTTGTGGGCTTCCCTGGTGGCTCAGCCTGTAAAGCATCTGCCTGCAATGTGGGAGACCTGGGTTCAATCCCTGGGTCGGGAAGATCCCCTGGAGGAGCAAATGGCAACCCACTCCAGTACTCTTGCCTGGAAAATTTCCATGGACTGAGGAGCCTGAAAGGCTACAGTCCATGGGGTCGCAAAGAGCTGGACACGACTGAGCAACTTCACTTTCACTTTTAGGCACTCAGGATATATGAGTGAAATTCACTGAGATCTTGCTCCCTGGAGCTTATATTTTAGTACCTTCTGTCACTTCTCTAATTTAGAAATCAAAAAAGAGTGGTTTCCGTACCTTTTTTCCAATTCTCTAAACATTTGGAATTTCCAGTTTGTATTAAAAATAATACTGTGTAGCAGGCATGTGGACTTACCTGGCTTCTGTAAACCAGGGTATTTGAATGCATATATATGTGAGAACATGATCAAACACCAGTAAAAGTCAATGAAATGTCTGCATGCATCGAGAAAGGTCTGTATTCCAAGGGAAAAGTTAAATGAGCTTTATTTGAGTTCAGGGGATAAATAAAATTTGTGAGAGACCTTTATGAGCAGGTATCTTGTCTTTGATGACCCAGGGAAAGAACATTCCTTCTTGTGTAGGGGGCAACTCACTTTGTTTTTATAAAATCAAAGTTAAGTATCATAATGGCTTTTAATAACCCTGAATGTCACGGTGAATTTAAGTTTGGACAATTTCAGATAACACCTTTTAATTGCTGTGCTTTATTCTTCTCTTGGGCTGTGTAGCACATTCTCAAGACATAAAATCCTCCATTTTTTGACTTTCACATTTTGCAGCCTTTGTTATGGGAAATAGAAACTTTTGGATGCAGGCTGATTTAGATGGAAGGAAATATTTTCTTTCCCCTAGTGGATCCAAATAAGTCATTCTCCCTGTCAGAGGAAGCAATTTCCTTTCTTTGCCTTGGGATTTGAAGCAATAATATATTGGATACAATGATTTCATCTAGTTGACCTAAACTTTAATTTATTCTTTGTTTAGCATTTTGTTATGTACCCTAAATCCACTCTAGTTTGAAATGGTACAAAGAATTTAAGGATATGCTGGTTGAAAATTTAAAGACAGTTCTTATCTAAGTCAGTATAAAAAATAACTTCATTGTTTTATAGACATATCATATCAATGTCATGTCTAAAATGTTAAAGATCTATAATAATAGAAAGTTAGTACTTTTCACTGGGCTTCCCTGGAGGCTCATTGGTAAAGAGTCCATCTGCCAATGCAATGGAGACTCAGTTTGATCCCTGGGTCAGGAAGATCCCCTGGAGAAAGAAATGGCAACCCATTCCATTGTTCTAGTCTGGGAAATCCCATGGACAGAGAAGCCTCGTGGGCTGTAGTCCATGGTGCTGCCGAAGAGTCAGACACAACTTAGTGACTAACCGACATCAAGAAGTACTTATTAGCAGACTTAGTATTAATGGGGAAGTGAGAAAGTATTAATGAGGAAAGCATCCACTTCCAACTCGTGGAATTAATGTTGGCTTTGCTAGTTCTTCGCAGTGACTAGCAGAGTGTCTTTAATTGTTTGAGAAGAGATAGAACTTGGGGACAAGACATGCTGATGTTTATATTTCTGTTTTTCTTTGTCAGTGACATGGGGTAAGTGATCAGCTCCATCGTTTCACATCACACCGAGTTATCCCAAATGGCTAATGCCCTGGTTATTGTAACTGGTACAGCTTTTCTCCTACACTGAGGCAACACCAAGTAATCTTCAGACCTAGGGACAGTGAATGTTGCTTGGAAGTTGCCTCAGCAAGAATCTGGGCTTCTCCAGTGGTTCAGCGATAAGGAATCTGCCTGCAATATAGAAGACTCAGGTTCAGCCCCTGGGTCAGGAAGATCCCCTGGAGACGTGAATGGCAACCCACTCCAGTATTCTCGCCTGGAGAATCCCATGGACAGAGGAGCCTGGCGGGCTACAGCCCATGGGGTCGCAGAGTCAGACACGACTGAAGTGAGTGAGCACGCCCACAGGTGGCCCTAGTTGTAAAGAATCTGCATGCCAAGGCAGGAGGCATAAGAGATGTAGGTACGATCCCTGGGTCAGGAGGATCCCCTGGAGAAGGGCATGGTAACCCATTCCAGTATTTTTGCCTGGAGAATCCCATGGACATGGGAGTCTGGCGGGCTACAGTCCATAGGGTTGCAGAAAGGCATACATGAGTGAAGCGACTTAGCATGCCACGCACACATGCAGCAAGAATTTAGCAGTGAGGACACTTCCACCATTTACCCACGTGCCCGGCCACAGGCTTAGGTGTTTGGATGTGAGGGAGAATAGGAAACATGTAGACTTCTTCCTAGGGCTGTATTTGTTTTCATTTTTTTAGTGGATTAAAATTACATGGTGGTTTATTTAAAGAATCTGCACGTTTCTACCAGTCACGTAAACCATTCCCCTTGAGTGGGAAGGCAGCCCCAGACTCTCGGAGGCCCACCTCCCCCAATAGTTACTCATTCAGAAGGACAGCATTAGAAAGTAAGATTGTTTAGAACATTTCCAGGCCGTCGTGAAAACAGGTGCTTCCTTTGTGGGCTCAAATGAGTGAATGTATGTTGTCATTTCAACCCAATTTCCACCCTGGTTTTAAAGAACAAAGACGTTCTCTTTGCCCTGAAGATTGACATTCGCTTGCAAAGATTGGGCACTTCCTGTGACCCTGGGTCCCCTTTCTGGGCATTGGGTGGGGGTGGGATTGGTGGGGGGATGGTGGGGCAAGAAGAGACATTGGTGACTGCTCTCCCAGGGATATAGGAGGGGCTCAGAATATGTTTCCATCTGCACACTGGCTGGAGCTTGCTTAGAGGTTTATCAGGAACTTTCTGGTGCTTTTATTCTGCAAGTCAGCAGTGAAAAAAAGCCTACCTTCCCTTTGTTCCGAGTCAATGTCTGTTGAAACCTGTTGCCTCTGCCTCTTCTGATCTACCTCTCGGGTCCTTTCCTTCCAAGAGTTTTTCACTCTCCCTGCCAGAAAGTGGCCCCGGCATCTTCACATTCTGACTTCTGGAGTGGAATGAAAGAGTTTCTTTCTGTAGGGAGAGGTTTGTTTTACACAGAGCTGCCTTTGACGAGTCAAACTTCCCTCAACAGATTTAGAACGTGGAGTGTTGGCGCCCAGCCATGGAAGAGTCATAAATTGTAATTTGAACGAGGTTTCATCAAGTCTTGGTCCTGTCACCTCACTGCTGGCAGGGGATGTTGGACATTCTGGGAAACCCAAAGCTGCTCTGGTCCATGTGATCGTACTACTTTACATTCGAGACACCGTGTTGAGATCTACAGTAGGAGCCGAAGGTATTCAGGTAGTTCACACGGTGTTCTAGGAATAATGAGTCCAAATTGCTGCTAAGGAATGCTTTAAATTTTTACATTGGTATAGTTTTACAAGTGGTAAGACTGCTTGCTGACCTTTTGTTTGTCTAAACGTTGACAAAGAGGATAGGTTAATATGATTTCTGATTCATTTTAGAGGAAGTGACATTGAGCTTTCTGGGCAATTTTTGGGCTTCAGTGGTAGCTCAGCTGGTAAAGAATCCGCCTGCAATGCAGGAGAGCCTGGTTCCATTCCTGGGTCAGAAAGATCCACTGGAGAAGGGATAGGCTACCCACTCCAGTATTCTTGGGCTTCCCTGGTGGCTCAGCTGGTAAAGAATCCACCTGCAATGTGCGAGACCTGGGTTGGATCCCTGGCTTGGGAAGATCCCCTGGAGAAGGGAATGGGTACCCACTCCAGTGTTCTGGCCTGGAGAATTTCTTGGACTCTATAGTCCACGAGGTCGCAAAGAGTTGGGACACTAGTGAGCGGCTTAATTTCTAGTTTAAAAAAGAGCTAATTGAAGCAAATCTGACAAAATGTAATGTGTTCATTTCAGGTGGCAGGTATAAAGATGTTTATATATTGATCTTTACTTCTTTTTTTCCAAAAGAAAGGAAAAAGGGGGGAGGAAAAGGGAAGAGAGAAAGAAAGCAAAAAAAAAAAAATTAATGCATGGACCCTTAACAATGCTTTAAAAATTATTTTAATTTTTTGTTGACTATAGTTGATGTACAGTATTACATAAGTTGCAAGTGTACAATATAGTGATTCACAATTTTAAAGGTTATACTCCACTTATAGTTATTATAAAATATTGGCTATATTCTCTGTGTTGTACACTGTATCCTTATATCTTATTTTATCCATAATAGTTTGTTCCTCCTAATTCCCCATCCCTGTCTTGCTCCTCCTCACTTTCTTGATCCCATTGGTAACCACGTTTGTTCTCCGTCTGTGAGTCTTTTTCCTTTTTATTATATTTGTTAGTTGTATTTTTTAGGTTCAACCTATAAGTGATGTCATCCAGTATTTGTTTTTCTAAAACTGTCTGATTTACTTCCGTTACTGTAATACTCCTCAGTCCACCCGTGTTGTTGCAGATGGTGAGATTTCATTCTTTCTTAGGGCTGAGTAATATTCCATTGTACGTATGTACCACATCTTCTCAGTTATTCATCTCTTGGTGAACACTTGGGTTGCTTCTGTGTCTTGCTATTGTGAATAATGCTGCCACGCGCATTGGAGGGCAGGTATCTTTTTGTATTTGTGTTTTGGGGCGTGTGTGTGTTTCTTTTTCTTTTTTTTTTTCACATATATCTAGTAATAGGACTGCTGGATCATCCGGTGGCTCTGTTTTTGCTTCTTTGAGAAATCTCTGTACTGTTTTCCGCATCGGCTATAATTTACATTCCCATCAACAGTGTGTGAGGGTTCCCTTTCTTCCACATCCTCTTAACAGTACTTTGTGATGCAAAAAGACCTGTGTAAGAACTTGGTCCTGTCTGTGTGGCTTTGGCCAAGCCAACTTCCCTGCCTTAGTTTTTGTCATATTAAATGACATTTATAAGCAAGCATAATAGTGCTTTGTTGAGCGATAATATCTCTTAAAAGCCAAACACTCTGCCTAGTGCACGGAAGATACCTCAACGATCCTGGTCTCCATTTATCACCGTTTCTTTGTAGCGTCACAGATCTTTAGCTGAATGGAACACAGACCCTGCCTGATTTTCATTTCGATCTTTTTTTCTTTTTTGGTGGGCTTGGTCTTTGTTGTGGTGTGCAGGCTTTTCCTATTTGCTGTGTGCAGGCTTCTCTCTGGTGCCTGGGCTTAGTTACCTCCACTCAGGGCATAGGGAATAGGAATGGGTTGAAGGACTAGAAGCGCTTGTGTGGGAAAGGCGTGGAAGAATAGAGGTTGAGGCCACGGGCCCGTCACCTGCGGGAACTTCTTGCTTGGATTTTATTTGCATTTGACAGTAAGCGACATACTTGAACTACAAAACTGGCTTCTCTCCTCCTCTAAAGAGACTCTGTTATTCATGTTTTGCAGAGAAGATGGAAAATAATAGTGTATCTGTTACTTTGATTACAATTCCCATCATATAATAATTAACTGCTAGCTGTAATTATAGGACTTCCTCTAATTTCACTTAGCACCTTGGGGACCTCTATTAGCCTATATCCCAATCAATTTTGCAGCCGTTAAGGAGAGGGGAAAAAAAGGAATATTGCTGTTGAATTTTAAATACAGAGGGGAGAATGCTCCATCTATTTGCTCTCCACACATCTGTCTAATTTTCCTTCGGTTTATAAGGCTCCCCCCGCCTCTGCCCAGGCCCTCTTTTGCTGGCAAGCTGATGCAGGCATGTAACGTGTTGTTTTTCTAATTAGGACATCCTCTCACAGATAGCTGTTAATGAATTCTGTGCATCCCGCGTCCTTTTGGTAACCTCAAATTCAGATAGCAAACATTTTCAGCTGACAGCCAAGGGAACGCGTGTCCCCTCCCCAAGGTAGATGTCTCAGTCAATATTTATTTTCCTGACTACCACCTTTTACGACCCTCTTATCCTCTCGGTAAGTTCATTTATGTAGAGAGATGTAATCACATTTGCTTTTTCAGTTGGGTTGAAGAGTCACTTCTCCTGTCCTAGAAAATACAAGGAAGGATCTCCTGTCTGCCTCTTTGGCATATTGGGTGACTTGCCGTGTTTGGATAACCCCTGCCTCTCTCTGCTGTTCTTGAGAAAGCCCTTCTTACCGACACATTGCCTGCAACCCTGCCCCAGGGACCAGCTTTGCTTTGGAGGTGAGTGGTGATCTGTGTTGGGTTGTTACTTCGCTGGAAGTAGCCCCTTGAGAAGCAGGGCCGTCTCCAGACAGACGGCTCAGTCTTATTAGTTTTCAAATAAGGTCTGTAGCTGGTGGGTAAGAACTGGGATCACTACCCAGCTCTTGGGTTTCTTGGAAGGAGAAACCCAAGGCTTACAAAGTGAGGATGTGGAGGGGTGATTGCCCCGTGCTGGTGGCCAAGTCACTGACACTGTGAGCCCTGAATCGACTCGTGTGTATGTGTGTGTGTGTGTGTGTGTGTGTGTGTGTGAATGAACTGCATTTCTTCACAGTGGTTTTGGGGTCACAGCAAACCTGAACAGAAAGCTCAGAGAGTTCCCACACACCTCTTGCCCCTCATCGCTGCCCTAATCCCCAGCCTTTTTCATCAGCAGCACAGCAACACCTCCTCTCCATCCCCCGCCCCAGAGTGGTACCTTTGTGAACCTGAATCTGTGAACCTGTTTCAACACGTCGTTATCACGTGGAGTCCATGGTTGTACATTCTTTGTGTTCCACATTCTGGGAGTTTGTGTGCGTAGCGATCTGTATCCAGCGCTATGGAATCCTGCGGGCGAGTTTCACCGCCCTGAGTGTCCTCTGTGCTCCACCTAACTACCCATCTCCTGCCCAGTCCCTGGCCATCTCTGATCATTTTATTGTCCCTATAGTTTTGCTTTTTCCAGAATGTCATATGGACTTCCCTGGTGGTGCAGATGGTAAAGTGTCTGTCTACAATGTGGGAGACCCGGGTTCGATCCCTGGGTCAGGAAGATCCCTTGGAGAAGGAAATGGCAATCCACTCCAGTACTATTGCCTGGAAAATCCCATGGACAGAGGAGCCTGGTAGGCTACAGTCCATGGGGTCACAAAGAGTCGGACACGACCGAGCGACTTCACGTTCACGTTCAGAATGTCATACAATTGGAATCATGCGGTATGTAGCCTTTTCCTATCATCTTGCTTTATGCATTTCAGGCTCTTCTGTGTCTTTTTGTGGTTTGATAGCTCATTTCTCTTTAGCGCTGCATGATATTCTATTGTATGGTGTACACTAGTTCATTTATCTAGTCACATAGTAAAGACTGTCTTGGTTGCTTCCAGGGTTTGGCAATTATGAGTAAAGATGCCATAAACATTCATGAGCAGATTTTTATGTGGATGTAATATATACATATCTTGATATATGTTTAAGGAAGTTTTATTTTTTCTGAGGTGCTTGATGGTATACCACTTGAAAAATATCAAAAGAAGAAAAATTTAAAAATTTAGTACAAGCCCATTTATTAATTTAATATAATAAAACACATGAGATTGGAGCTGTCTTGGAAAATGTAGGACACATGGTAATTTTATACTATAATAGGGGTAAAGACAGGCAAGATAGGGGCATTCTGAATGCTGGCTCAGTTTCCATGAAAATCGCTTCTCAAGCTCACTTTTTATGATAATCAACGTTCAAACAAACACTGTCAGCTCTGCAGAATGCTGATTTGGAAGTCCCTTGAGCAGCTGATCTTCAGGTACTGAAATTCTCCCCTGTAAAAAATCCAGATATGCGTTCGCCATGACCTTAGGGCTGGTGAAGGGGAGTCATCCATGTGGAACCCAGCGGATTGGCTGCATGCATATTTTATAAAGCCTGATGTCACTGCTCGGGTGGTAGGAGCGTTTGTCTCTCCTGGGTATCTTCTGGCTGGAGTAGAGGCTGCTGCTGGGGAGATGAGGGCTCGTGGAATAGTCACACCTGAATAGCAGCTCCAGAAGAGGATATAAGTTGATCCAGGTATCCTATTGCTTTTCATTGTCCTCTTTATATATATATATATATATATATTTTAAAGAACATTCATAGGTTTCTTGTGAATTTTTTAAATGAAGCCTCCAGGCTCTTCTATCCATGGGATTTTCCAAGCAAGAATACTGGAGTGGGCTGCCATGCCCTCCTCCAGGGGATCTTCCTGACCCAGTGTTCAAACCTGTGTCTTCTGCATTGCAGGTGGATTCTTTGCTGCTGAGCCACTGGGTCAGCCTAAATATGTGTGTGTGTGTATATAAACTGCTAATCCCAAACTCCCAATCCATCCCCCTGCTAACCCCCTTTCCCCTTTGGCAGTCACAAATCTGTTCTGTCTGTGAGTCTGTTTCTGTTTTGTAGATTTGTGTTGTATTTTAGATTCCATGTTTAAGTTATATTATATGTTACTTTTCTTTCTCTGACTTACTTCACTTAGTATGGCAATCTCTAGGTTCATCCTTGTTGCTGCAAGTGGCATGACTTCATTCTTTTTCATGGCTGAGTAATATTCATGTGTGTGTGTGTGTCTGTGCGTGTGCACAAATTATCTCTTTTTAATGCACCCTCATTATTCTTTTTCTTGTTTTGATGGCACCACACAGCTTATGTGATGTGGGATCTTAGTTCCCTGGCCAGGTATTGAACCTGGACCCTCGGCAGTGAAAGCACAGAGCCCTAACCACTGGGCTGCCAGGGGATTCCCTCATTATTCATTTTTAGCAAGGCAAACAAACCATAAGTCAACTAAAAATGATCTTTTCATGATTTCTGTGAGTGGGCCTATATACCTAGCCACTTTTTAAAAAATTTAAATATCTATTGTTCCTTTTTGTGAAAGAGCTGGTCCATAGCAAGAGGACACGTGAAGGCTCGGATGCTGCTGCTGCTGTTGCTAAGTCTCTCAGTCCTGTCTTAGCGACCCCATGGACTGCAGCCTACCAGGTTCCTCTGTCCATGGGATTCTCTAGGCAAGAGTACTGGAGTGGGTTGCTATTGCCTTCTCTGAAGGCTTGTATAACCTATGTCTAAGTATAGAAATGTATAAAAAGTTGTAAGTCACTCTAATAAATTATAAAATAAAAGATGTTTTAGTCTTCTCCCTTGACAAATAAGCTTTCATAATGATCTGGGAAATTGGAATCAGATTTAGAATGATTCGACTCCTTGAAATACCAGAAGGAATCCTGGAGGTGAGGAGCAGCCAGCCTCCAGCCCATGGCCCATCATTACCTTCCCACCCTGGCTCCTTCTTGGTCTGTGGACATCACGACCTACATAAACATGCTGCCTCTGCAAACCGCATGGATGGCTGCCCTGCTCTGCTGTGTGCCCTGTAGAGCATACAGTCTCTGCCCCACCCAGGGTGGGACAGAACCAGGAAAGTCTTTGAAGGGGATTTGCCCTAGGGCCTGGGTAACTGGATGTGTTCTGGAGAGGGCTGAGACTGGCATCCATCCATGGCTGCTGGTGGGGGTCAGAGGAGGCCCTCTGATGTGAGTACCCACTTCTGGCCCTTTCCCTGGTATTAGAGATGATTCTGGAAAAAAGGATCCAGATTCTTTGCTACCGGAGTCTCTGCGCTTTGGTTTTGATCTCAGAAAACTCCAGTTCAGTTTGGTTGCTCAGTTGTGTGCGCCTCTTTGCGACCCTATGGACTGCAGCACGCCAGGCCTCCCTGTCCATCGCCAACTCCTGGAGCTGACTCAAACTCATGTGCATTGAGTTGGTGATGCCATCCAACCATCTCATCCTCTGTCGTCTCCTAAAAGTTAGCCATCACTTTCCACATAATGAAAGTAGACTGAGAAGCACCCGCTTTTAAATTCACTGGAACTCAGCAGCATGCAGTTCAAAAGTTGTTACTACCAGGTGGTTGTCATTGTATCCCGACAGAGTCTCTTTTAGAAAGCTCCAGACTTGATCAGATACTGCAGTAGACATTGATGGAAGTCTTTTTACTTTGTTTTTTGTCTTTTTTTTTTTTTTTTTTTTAATTTTCAGGATCTGTAATGAAGTTGTTGCCTAAAAACTAACTTGTGGCATTGGATCCCAGGGATCCCAGTTTCATTTGAGCTAATGTAATGATTCACCTTCTGGAATCTCCTTAATGGTATTTTTAATGCTCGCAACATCTGTGATTGTGTAGATGTTTCCATGTTCTTAATTCTTGCTTTGAAGAGGATTCTCATGAGATGAGCTCATTTCAGTACACAGGAATAGTCAAAATCAAGGTCAAGTTTAAACTGAAACGGGTGTTTCTAAAAAGTAGAAGAGTGAAGTGTTTGTCATTTTTGATAATAATAGTATAAAAGTTTTACAAAATTAGTGAAGGTCTCAAAATACTTCGGAGATGTGTGGGTGGTGCTTTTCTCCTGGTGATTTGAGTGTATTAAAGCAATGCTTTGCTTTTACATCATGAGTTATTTAATCAAGATGGAAAATATAGTGTCCATTAAAAGCAGAGACATTACTTTGCCAACAAAGGTCCATCTAGTTAAAGCTATGGTTTTTCCAGTAGTCATGTATAGATGTGAGAGTTGGACTATAAAGAAAGCTGAGCACCGAAGAATTGATGCTTTTGAACTGTGGTGTTGGAGAAGACTCTTGAGAGTCCCTTGGACTGCAAGGAGATCCAACCAGTCCATCCTAAAGGAGATCAGTCCTGAATATTCATTGGAAGGACTGATGCTGAAGCTGAAACTCCAATACTTTGGCCACCTGATGGGAAGAGCTGACTCATTTGGAAAAGACCCTGATGCTGGGAAAGATTGAGGGTGGGAGGAGAAGGGGACGACAGAGAATGAGATGGTTGGATAGCATCACCAACTCAATGAACATGAGTTTGAGTGAACTCCGGGAGTTGGTGATGGACAGGGAGGCCTGGCGTGCAGCGGTCCATGGGGTCGCAGAGTCGGACATGACTGAGCGACTGAACTGAACTGAATTGAACACTGTATGTAGAGAGCTGGGTACTCAGATTGGGTAATGTGACTTCCCACCAAGACCAGAGGACTCACTCACCAGTTCTCTCACTCTTGCTTTGCAAAGGGTTTGTTTCAAAGACTATAAAATAATTTCTCTCGTTCTGAGTGAAAAAAAAAAAAATTGGCTGTGTTGTACGGCTTGTGGGATCTCAGTTCCTTGACCAGCTATCGAAGTCATGTCCCCTGCAGTGGAAGCACAAAGTCTTAAACACTGGACCGACAGGGAAACTTCTAAAAAAATGTTTCTGATAAGATAATAAAAAGGATCTAAGATGAGGAAGCTTGTACAGAAAAGAGATATGCTCCAGGGTTGTTTCCCCCCCGCCACTGCCCCCACTGCTAGAAGCATTCCTAACTACCAGAGTAATGAAATAAATTTGTCATGTTGGATGTAGTGCGTGGTGGGACACGGAATGAAGAGCCCGAAACTCAGAGTGGAGGCCTGACGTTTATGGTTATAAATGTGTACTTTAAGAATTGATTTATAAAGAGGAACACCAGCACTAACATAGATAAACTGAAGGTTGTTCTCATTAAGTAGGTTAGACAGTTCATCAAATCTTAGTTCAAATCTCTCTTTCTCTCTGCAGGTTGGAAATAAGAGATTAAATGTCTGTCGTCCATGGCAAGGGACTTTGATCATCAGTGGCTGGTTCAGATGACTATAAAATGCAGTTGGGCAAATGTGTATGCCTCGTGCTTAGTACAGGGGTAAGCAAACGAGGACCCAAAGTCCACGTCTCGGCTACTGCCTCTTTTGTTAGTCCCTTAAGCTAAGAGTGTGTTTTACATTTTTTTAACTGGCTGGAAAAAAAATCATAAGGAGAATAATACTGTGCGGTGGGAGAAAACTGTATGAAATTCAAGTTTCAGTGTCCATGAATAAAGTTTTATTGGAATGCGGCCATGCTTTTTGGTTCATGTATTGCCTCTGGCGGCTTTCATGCTGCAGTGGCAGAGTTGAGTAGGTGTGACCGAGACCATATGTCCTGGAAAGCCTGAAATATTTACTCTCTGTCCCTTTGCAGAAAGTATTTGCTGAGCTCTGCTTAGTGGAAGCAGGTACATGCTGCCGGCGGCCCATGCCCTTCCTTCCATCTGCTTTTCTCTAATACATGAAATAATGGATGTTTGATTATATTGATGGATAACACTTATATAGTGCTCCCTGGTTTCCAGTTTATTTAACCTTTAATAACTCTGTGATGTGGATACAATTATTATCTTCATTTTATAGGTAAAGAAATTGAGGCATAAGAGACACTGGCAACGATCCAAGTGAGCAGTTGAGATGGACTTTTGCTGATTCTGATTTTTATATTTAAAACAAACTCACATAGCCCTGAAGTACAAAATAAGATCTGGAATAACTTGAGAAAGTTAGGAAACAAACAAACAAACAACAACAAAAAAATAAACAACAAAAAAAAATGTAGGCACCTTCTTCCCTCTTGATCTTGGATACTTTTTTCATTTGCTGATGTGTTTCTTTGATTATTTTTATTTCCCAAGCCTCTTTGGATGTTCTTTGTTTCCTTGAGTATTGTAACAATTTGGTCCATTCATTCAACTCGGAATTCCTGTGTCCAGTGCTGTGCTGTGCTAGAGGCTGAGGGCACGTCTGTGAACACACCAGGATGTACAATCCCTGGTGAGCTTGCTCCTTAGGCATTCAACTGCAGATGATATAGGTTGCTACAAAATATTGAGCAGAATTCCTTCTGCTATACAGTAGGTCCCTGTTGGTTATCCATACTTTTTAAAGATGTTTATGATACTCAGAAATATGGCTTAGGCATACAGTGCACTATAATACTTCACAAAGGTGAAAATGATTAGTTTTCTGTATTGAAGAGACAGAAGCATAATTCTTGAACTGAAGATGTTGCATGGATCACTATTTTACATTATTTTGAATCATACACCTTTATTAATTTTCAAGTTTATTTGCTATGCTTTTTATTGCAAATACCTTGTCTTTTTGTTTTTCCCCAGCTTCACTGAGATATAATTGACCAATAAGAATTGTATATATTTAAGGTATACAACATGGTGTTTTGATATATATTATGTCTACATTGTGAAGTGATTACCATATATCACGTAACATAGGAACCTCTTTTTCTTTTTTGATGGTGGTGCGGATACTTAAGATCTGCTCTCTTAGCAAGTTTCAAGTATACAATACAATATTATTAACTATATCACTGTGTTGTATGTTAGATGTCCAAATCTTATTATACTGTATAACTGAAACTTTACTCTTTGACCAACATCTCCCCGTATTTGCCACCCCTGCTCTGGCAACCATCATTCTACTGTTCTTTTGAGTTGAACTCGTGTAGATTCCACGTAAGTGAGATCATGCAGTATTTGTCTTTCTGTGCCTGACTTTTTCAGTTTAGCATATAATGTCCCCAAGTTCATCCATGTTGTTGCGAAGGATACAGCTGCCTCCTTTTCAAGACCAAATTGCCTTCTTTTTCAAGGCTGAATACTATTCATGCAATGCTAAATTGCTTGTGTCTGACTCTTTGCAACCCTATGGACTAGTCCACCAGCCTCCTCTGTCCACAGGATTCTCTCCAGGCAAGAACACTGGAGTGGGTTGCCATGCCCTCCTCCACAGGATCTTCCTGACCCGTGATTGAACCCGTATCTCTTACATCTCCTTCAGTGCCTCGTGGGTTCTTGACTACTAGCGCCGCTGGAGAAGCCCATACAAATTCTGGCTTCTCTGTCCATGGAATTCTCCAGGCAGGAATACTGGAGTGGCCAGCCATTCCCTTCTCACATATATAAAACCTGATTCCCTTTATCCAGTCATCTGCTGATGGACACTTAGGGTGTTGCATATTTCTATATCTTGGCTGTTGTGAATAATACTGCAGTGAACTTGGGAGTATGCACATCTCTTTAAGGCCCAGCTTTCATTTTCTTTGGATGTATAACCAGAAGTGGGATTACTAGCTCATATGGTAGTTGTGGTTTTAATTTGTTGTGAAATATCCCCAGTGTTTTCCATAATGGCTCTACAAATTCTCACTTGGAATGCAAGGGTTCCCTTTTCTCTGCATCCTTTCCAACACTTGTTATCTTTTGTCTTTTAGATAATAGCCATTCTAACAGGTGTGAGGTGATAAGTCACTGTGCTTTTGATTTCCATTACTCAGATAACGAGTGATGTTAAGCCCTTTTCATATGAATGTTGGCCCTATGTATGTCTTCTTTTGAGAATAACTATTCAGGTGCTTTGCTGATTTTAAATTTTGGATATCTTCTGTTTGTTTGGTATTGAGTTGAGTTTTTTTTTAACATATTTTGAATATTAACCTCTGCTAATGATTTTTAAATATTTTCTTAAAACTTCATAGGTCATCTTTTTACTCTAGTGATGGTTTCCTTTGTTATGCAGAACCTTTTTAGTTTGATGTAATCCCACTTATTTATTTTTTCTTGTCTTAGCTGTGTCAGACCAAAAAAATCATTGCCCAGAGCAAGGTAAAGAAGTTTTTTTCCCCATGTTTTCTTCTATGAGTTTTACAATTGCAGGTCTTATGTTTAAGTTGTTAATCAGTTTTGAGTTGATTTTTATATATGGTGTGAGATAAGGGTCCAGTTTCATTCTTCTGAATGTGGATATCCAGTTTTCCTCAAACCGTTTATTGAAGAGACTATTCTTTGTTCATTGTATATTCTTGGCTCCTTTGTTATAAATTAATTAACCACACATGCATGGGTTTATTTCTGGGCCCTCTATTTTGTTCCAGTGGCCTATGTGTCTGCTTTTAATGCAACTATCATACTGTTTTGATTACTGTAGCTTTGTAAAATATTTTAAAATCAGGACATGTGATGTCTTCAGTTTTGTTCTTTTATGCTCAAGATTGCTTTGTTTATTTGGAATCCTTTGTGGTTCCATATGAATTTTGGATTCTTCTCCCCTATTTCTGTGAAAAATGCCTAGAATTCTGGAATTTTCAAAGGGATTGCCCTGAGGGTGTAGATCGTATCGAATAGTTATGGGACATTTTAACAGTATTAATTCTACTAAAACATAGGATATTTTTCCATTTATTTGTTTCTTCAGTTTCTTCCATCGAGACTTTATAGCCTGCAAGTACAGACCTTTCACCTCCTTGCTTAAATTTATTCCTAAGGATTTTATTCCTTTTAGTGCTATTATAAATGGGATTGTTTTCTTCTTAATTTCTATTTTGGATAGCTTATTGTTAGTTTATAGAAATGCAAGTGATTTTTATGTGTGTAGTTCTAACAAATTTTTGTTGTTGTTGAGTTTTTAGAGTTTTCTGTATATAAGATCATTTCATCTGTAGTGCAGATTTAGCTGCTTCTTTTCTGATTTGGATACTTTTTATTTATTTTTCTTACCTAATTGCTTTGTGTGTGGTTTCCAGTAATGTGTTGAATAGAGTTGGTAAGAGTGGGCATCTTTGTATTGTTCATGGTCTTAGAGGAAAAGCTTTCAGTTTCTCACTGTTGAAAATGATGTTAGCTGAGGGCTTGTCAGATATCCTTCTGTGCCTAAATCATTGAAAGTTTTTATCATGAAGTCGCCAGTCCATTCTGAAGGAGATCAACCCTGGAATTTCTTTGGAAGGAATGATGCTAAAGCTGAAACTCCAGTACTTTGGCCACCTCATGTGAAGAGTTGACTCATTGGAAAAGACTTTGATGCTGGGAGGGATTGGGGGCAGGAGAAGAAGGGGACGACCGAGGATGGGATGGCTGGATGGCATCACTGACTCGATGAACTCGAGTCTGGAGTTGGTGATGGACAGGGAGGCTTGGCGTGCTGCGATTCATGGGGTCCCAAAGAAGTCGGACACGACTGAACGACTGAACTGAACTGATATTGAATTCTGTCAAATGCTTTTCCTTCATCTGTTGAGATGATTGTAAGTTTTTTCCCCTTCATTCTGTTAATGTGGTATATCACATATATGCATATGTTGAATTGTACTTACATCCAGAGATAAATTCTACTGATTATGTTTTTTGAAACTTTTAATGTGCTATTGAATTTGGTTTGCTAGTATTTTGATGATGACTTTTACGTCTGTTTCATCAGGGATATTGGTCTGTAATTCTCTTGTAGTGTCCTTATCTGACTTTGGTATCAGGGTAATTTTGGTCTCATGAGTTTGGAAGTGTTTCCTCCTCTTCAATATTTTGAAAGTTTGGGATGAGTTAACATTAATTCTTTAAATATTTGGTGGAATTCACTAGTGAAGTCACAGGGAAATACCTTAATTTTTATTATCTCATTTTAAGTATCATCAGTGGACTGCCAATTTTTAAAGATTTTGTTTTGTATAGCATAAAAAGATACTTCAAGTCTATGTCATTCTGCGTACTACATTCTTTTCATTGGCTACCCTTCGGAGTTATATTGTAATTGGGAAAAAAGAAGCCACAGAGCTGTCAGGAGGCTGTTAAAGTTTGTGATAGTTTATTTTCTTATAAACATTTCTTTAATGAGATACAGACCAGCCTGATAGCTAGTGGTCGGAAATGTTGAGATTGGAAATTTTATGTATTTGATTCACCAGTGTGACTTTGTCAGAATATATAGTTGATCTTTCTGCTGTTCATCTCCGCCTGCTGTTAGGTTGGCACTAGACGGGTGTGAGCCTGCACAGTCACGCTCTGTGTCTTTTGTGCTTTCAGGCAGTGGCTTTCACGCTTGCTTGTGGCTCTGCATACAGACACGTAGTTTACTGGTGAGTGCTGAGGCTTCCAGCCGTGTGGGTCTCCGGTGTTTGCGTTCGAGCTCACAAAAGCGTTGCCTGTGAGGGATGCTTGCCATTTTGTTCTTTTCCTTCCTCCCTTTTAATCTCTGAGTCAGGAGTTTGCACTTACCTAGTTTAAATGTCTCCTGCACAAATCTCATCTCATAGAGTTTTATTGGTCTGCTTGGTATCATAATCGAAGAAGGGGGACTATGTTATCTTTGTCCCCTTGCAAGGCTTGGCACATGGCGCATAAGAGCTTGTGGGTTTTGTTGTTAGTTTTTTGTATTTGTGTATTTATAAAGCTAGTTTTAGAGAGGTACTCTATGCCAGTTCCTTGCTTAGAAATTTATACGAGTTATTTCTTTTATCTTTCACAATAACCCAGTGGGAGAGGCACTATTACTTTCCTTCTTTACGTGTAGGGAAACTGTGGCTTGGAGTGGTTAAGTGGAGCATTGAAGGTCAATTAGCTTTTGAGTGATGGTGGAGTTGAGAGACACACTAGTTCTGATTCCAAAGCCCCTGTTCCTAACCAATCTGATATAACGCGAGATGTTTTAAATTTAATGGATAGCCTGTTTTATGAAAACAGTGTATATGTTAATTTTAGTATCTGGACCATTTTAATGAGCTAGAAAAGCTATGGCACCAAGAACATTCCTTTTCTTTATATCATGACTGGTAATGGGATGGATTACCTTCTAATGGACTTTTTCTTTTAAACAACTTTAGTGAGCTGTAATTTACATACCCACTTGACTTCACTTTCCACGATGTCTGGCTCTAGATTAGTGATCACATCATCACGATTATCTGGGTCATGAAGATCTTTTTTGTACAGTTCTTCCGTGTATTCTTGCCACCTCTTCTTAATATCTTCTGCTTCTGTTAGGTCCATACCATTTCTGTCCTTTATGGAGCCCATCTTTGCATGGAATGTTCCCTTGGTATCTCTAATTTCCTTGAAGAGATCTCTAGTCTTTCCTATTCTGTTGTTTTCCTCTATTTCTTTGCATTGATGGCTGAAGAAGGCTTTCTTATCTCTTCTTGCTATTCTTTGGAACTTTGCATTCAGATGCTTATATCTCTCCTTTGCCTTTCACCTCTCTTCTTTTCACAGCTATTTGTAAGGCCTCCCCAGACAGGCATTTTGCTTTTTTGCATTTCTTTTCCATGGGGATGGTCTTGATCCCTGTCTCCTGTCCAATGTCACGAACCTCATTCCATAGTTCATCAGGCACTCTATCTATCAGATCTCGTCCCTTAAATCTATTTCTCACTTCCACTGTATAATCGTAAGGGATTTGATTTAGGTCATACCTGAATGGTCTAGCGGTTTTCCCTACTTTCTTCAATTTGAGTCTGAATTTGGTAATAAGGGGTTTATGATCTGAGCCACAGTCAGCTCCCGGTCTTGTTTTTGTTAACTGTATAGAGCTTCTCCATCTTTGGCTACAAAGAATATAATCAGTCTGATTTCGGTGTTGACCATCTGGTGATGTCCATGTGTAGAGTCTTCTCTTGTGTTGTTGGAAGAGGGTGTTTGCTATGACCAGTGCATTTTCTTGGCAAAACTCTATTAGTCTTTGCCCTGCTTCATTCCTCATTCTAAGGCCAAATTTTCCTGTTACTCCAGGTGTTTCTTGACTTCCTACTTTTGCATTCCAGTCCCCTATAATGAAAAGGACATCTTTTTTGGGTGTTAGTTCTAAAAGGTCTTGTAGGTCTTCATAAAGCTGTTCAAATTCAGCTTCTTCAGCATTACTGTTTGGGGCATAGACTTGGATAACTGTGATATTGAATGGTTTGCCTTGGAGACAAACAGAGATCATTCTGTCATTTTTGAGATTGCATCCAAGTACTGCATTTCTGACTCTTTTGTTGACCATGATGGCTACTCCATTTCTTCTGAGGGATTCCTGCCCGCAGTAGTAGATATAATGGTCATCTGAGTTAAACTCACCCATTCCAGTCCATTTTAGTTGGTTGATTCCTAGAATGTCGACGTTCACTCTTGCCATCTCTTGTTTGACCACTTCCAATTTGCCTTGATAGGACCTGACATTCCAGGTTCCTATGCAATATTGCTCTTTACAGCATCGGACCTTTCTTCTATCACCAGTCACATCCATAACTGAGTGTTGTTTTTGCTTTGGCTCCATCCCTTCGTTCTTTCTGGACTTATTTCTCCACTGATCTCCAGTAGCATATTGGGCACCTAATGACTTGAGGAGTTCCTATTTCAGTATCCTATCATTTTGCCTTTTCCTACTGTTCATGGGGTTCTCAAGGCAAGAATACTGAAGTGGCTTGCCATTCCCTTCTCCAGTGGACCACGCTCTGCCAGACATCTTGGAAAGTGAAGTCAAGTGGGCCTTAGACAGCATCACTAGTGGAGATGATGGAATTCCAGTTGAGCTGTTTCAAATCCTGAAAGATGATGCTGTGAAAGTGCCACACTTAATATGCCAGCAAATTTGGAAAACTCAGCAGTGGCCACAAGACTGGAAAAGGTCAGTTTTCATTCCAATTCCAAAGAAAGGAAATGCAAAACAATGCTCAAACTACCGCACAATTGCACTCATCTCACATGCTAGTAAAGTAATGCTCAAAATTCTCCAAGCCAGGCTTCAGCAATACGTGAACCGTGAACTCCCTGATGTTCAAGCTGGTTTTAGAAAAGGCAGAGGAACCAGAGATCAAATTGCCAACATCCGCTGGATCATGGAAACAGCAAGAGAGTTCCAGAAAAACATCTATTTCTGCTTTATTGACTATGCCAAAGCCTTTGACTGTGTGGATCACAATAAACTGTGGAAAATTCTGAAAGAGATGGGAATACCAGAGCACCTAACCTGCCTCTTGAGAAATCTGTATGCAGGTCAGGAAGCAACAGTTAGAACTGGACATGGAACAACAGACTGGTTCCAAATAGGAAAAGTTATACGTCAAGGCTGTATTTTGTCACCCTGCGAAACGCTGGACTGGAAGAAACACAGGCTGGAGTCAAGATTTCTGGGAGAAATATCAATAACCTCAGATATGCAGATGACACCATCCTTATGGCAGAAAGTGAAGAGGAACTAAAAAGCCTCTTGATGAAAGTGAAAGAGGAGAGTGAAAAAGTTGGCTTAAAGCTCAACATTCAGAAAACGAAGATCATGGCATCCAGTCCCATCTCTTCATGGGAAATAGATGGGGAAACAGTGGAAACAGTGTCAGACTTTATTTTTGGGGCTCCAGAATCACTGCAGATGGTGATTGCAGCCATGAAATTAAAAGACGCTTACTCCTTGGAAGAAAAGTTATGACCAACCTAGATAGTATATTCAAAAGCAGAGACATTACTTTGCCAAGTAAGGTCCGTCTAGTCAAGGCTATGGTTTTTCCTGTGGTCATGTATGGATGTGAGAGTTGGACTGTGAAGAAGGCTGAGCACCGAAGAATTGATGCTTTTGAACTGTGGTGTTGGAGAAGACTCTTGAGAGTTCCTTGGACTGCAAGGAGATCCAACCAGTCCATTCTGAAGGAGATCAACCCTGGGATTTCTTTGGAGGGAATGATGCTAAAGCTGAAGCTCCAGTACTTTGGCCACCTCATGCGAAGAGTTGACTCATTGGAAAAGACTCTGATGCTGGGAGGGATCGGGGGCAGGAGGAGAAGGGGACGACCGAGGATGAGATGACTGGATGGCATCACGGACTCGATGGACGTGAGTCTGAGTGAACTCTCGGAATGGTGATGGACAGGGAGGCCTGGCGTGCTGCGATTCATGGGGTCGCAAAGAGTCAGACACGACTGAGCGACTGAACTGAACTGAATTTACATACCATACAATTGATCCATTTAAAGTGTACACTTCAATAGCCTTAAGTATATTCACAGAGTTTTACAACCATCCCCACAGTCAGTTTTAGAACAAAAGAAACTCTGTACCATTACCAGTTGCTCCTCACTTCCCCCAAGGGCTCCCAACCCGTCTCCAGCCCCAGGCAGTCATTAACCTAATTTGACTCCAGATTTGCCTGTTCTGGACATTTCGAATAAATGGAATCATACAGTGTACGGTCTTTTGTGTCTAGCTTCTTTCACTTAGCATAATGTTTTCAAGTTTCATCTATATTGTGGCATGTATCAGCACTTCATTTCTTTTTATTGCCAAATAATATCACATTGTATGGACTCATATGTTTTATTTATCCTTTCATCAACTGATGGACACTTGGGTTATTTCTGCTCTTTAGCTAGTGTGACACATTCATGTACAAGCTTTTATGAGGACATATGTTATCATTTACCAACAGCATATTAAAAAGCAGAGACTTCATTTTTCTGACAAAGGTCAGTATAGTCAAAGCTGTGGTTTTTTCCAGTAGTCATGTATGGATGTGAGAGCTGGACCACAAAGAAGTCTTAGTGCCAAAGAATTAATGCTTTTGAACTGTGGTGCTGGAGAAGACTCTTGAGAATCCCTTGGAGAGCAAGGAGATTGAACCAGTCAATCAGAAAGGAAGTCAACACTGACTGTTCATTTAAAGGATTGATGCTGAAGCTCCAATACTTTGAGCACCTGATGTGAAGAGCTGACTCATTTGAAAAGAGCCTGATGCTGGGAAAAGTTGAAGGCAAAAGGAGAAGGGGACAGCAGAGGATGAGATGGTTGGATGGCATCACCAGCTCAATGTACATGAATGTGAGCAAACTCCAGGAGATAGTGAAGGACAGGGAATCCTGGCCTGCTGCAGTCCATGGAGTCACAAGGAGTCGGACAGGACTTAGTGACTAACCAGCGACAATGATGGTAACTCTTTTACTAGTTTTGGGAACTACCAGACTATTTTCCAAAGCAGCTGAACCATTTTCCATTTCCATCAACGACATATGAAGCTTCTTTACAACCTTGGTAACACTTATTATTATTTACAGTTGTCACTGCAGGCGTTCTCGAGGGTGTAAAGGGATATCTTACTGTGGTTTTGAGTTTTGCTCCCTTAACGGCTAATGCTGAGTATGCATCTTTTCATGTGAAACAGACTTTTAAATATAGATTTGTGTGTGTGTGTTCTTCTAAGGTAAGTCACACCTGTGCTGGGGTTGACGTTTTTCCTGTCTCTTTTACTATTATTAATTTAGAATTGCATCTTGAGTTGCATCTAACTTGTCTAAAGTCCAGCTTTGGGTGATTCTTTGCCCAAGGGCATGGCGTGGTGTTTTGGAGACAGAAATTATTCATTATTTCATTCACCCTCAACCTATTAGCCAGGTTGTATGGATGAAAACATGCGTGGGAGAAGGAAAAAGTCTCACCAGCTAGCAGAAGCCAGCTGAAGATGAGAATAAAACAGTTAAAAAGCCGTAAGGGTTAAAAGTTCAGGTGTTCTGGGTAGAGCATGGGATACGTGTGGGCTGGATTTGAAGCTGCTTGGAACATACTAAAATGTTCCTTAATGAATCATCACCGTACTGGGAGGATGTCTGTAGTTTATACCACAAGTTGCTCAATACCTGAAAAATACCTGGCATGGTAACTTACATGGGACGCTCACTTGGTGTATGAGAATACAGTTTCTTTGTTAGCTGTACCGTTCTGTGCTTAGTTGCTCAATCATGTCTGACTCTTTGTGACCTCATGGACTGTAGTCTGCCCGACTCCTCTGTCCATGAGGATTCTCCAGGCAAGAATACTGAAGTGGGTTGCCATGCCCTCCTCCAGGGGAATCTTCCCAAGCCAGGGATTGAACCCAGGTCTCCCACATTGCAGGCAGATTCTTTACTGTCTGAGCGACCAGGGAAGCCCCTTTGTTAGCTAGGACTCATGTTAGGAAGTAATAGAAATCAACTCAAGATGACAGAAGTTTGTTTTGTGTTGGTTTCTTAAGGAGATTGGTGTTCTTTGTGAAGACCCAGGGTACCACCTAGACTATTTGGTAGTTGTGTATATGTCTAGGGATTATATCCATTGCGAAGGTCATTAGGATTCTAGACTCCCTGGCCCACTTGGTTTCCCTTGTTTTTTTGCTAATCTGTGTCTTTTTTTCTCTCCTGTGTGTATGTGTGTGTTTAGTTGACTCCAACTCTTTGCACCCCCATGGACTGTAGCCCACCAGGCTTCTCTGTCCATGGAGTTTTCCAGGCAAGAATACTGGAGCCAGTTGCCATTTCATTCTCCACGGGATCTTCCCAATGCAGGGATCAAACCTAGGTCTTTGTTTTCTGCATTTGCAAGTGGATTCTTTACCACTGTACTACCTGGAAAGTATTTTTGTTTTGTTCCTGAGTTGACATGGCTAAAATGTGACTGCCGCTAGGTTCTGAACCTGAATATTACATCTGGACAGAAGACCTCTAGGGTCTTCAGTACGAACTCTGAATAAATTAAGCAGCCCAGGATGGCAGGCAGAACCTGTGACAAATCATTTAAAAACGCATTTAAAGGACATGTTGTGTCCTTCCCTGGGTTTAGGGGAAAGAAGAAAGTAGAAGACACTGTTGTACAAGATGGGACAGGGAAGACAGGACTTGTAACCGCGTGTGTTGGGAAGGGTGATGTGGTTACTAGCTATGAAGGAACTCGTCATGGGCCAAGGGAAATGGCATGTTGTGGTCCCATGGTTGCTCATCAGGTCAGCTGCTCCTTGAGCAGCATTGGAAGGACAACTTTGAGAAAATGAAGTCAGAGAAGCAGAACTGAAAAGGTAATAGAACTCCTTGCTGGCGGAAACAGTAAAAAGGAGACAAGACTTACTTCCTTCTGCTGTTCGAAATATTAGCATACACAAAAGATAGAAGTTTCGTTTGGTGTCTCCAACAGATAGGAGTTACAGAGAGGCATCTTTTAAGTCCACCAACGAAAAAAATTTAGAAACAAAGTAAGGGGTGGCTATAATTTTGTGCTTTCTAGACGTGGCTGTATTGCTTTCACTCAGGATACTATACCTATAGATGGCGTTCTAGATTTCCTCTGTACTTTTGATACTATTTGATCATGACGTTAGTCAGCATTCAGGCAGTAACTTTGGGCCACATGGAAATGTAATATGTAGATGGTAGCTGTGTGAGAAACATACTTGGCCTAGATTGTTTTTTACGTGCCCAACTCAGGGTTGCGAATATGAAACATGTTTTTTTTTTTTCTCCCTACATTATTTGAGGCCTGTTTTATATTTCAGTCAGCTTCTCCATCACCTAGAAATTCTTCTAGTCATTGTATCCTTCTTTTGCTACATGTGTGTTTGGGGGGAACACTAATTGATTCTGATGGTAGTCTAGGCAAAATGCAGTTAGGGATATCTTGAGCTGAGCATGCATCTACTTTAGTGTTTGCATTCATCAGGGTGCATAATCAGGAGTTTGCTTTCAACACTGTACGGGCTTTCAGGTGAAAAAGTGAAATAGAGAGGATGCTGCTGGAGGCTTGCTTTCCCCTGCATATCACGGGCTGTGGGAAAGGAGGCCTGGCGTTCTGAGGGAGCCCTGTGCTTCGGGGAGAAGCCTTCTCTTGCTGATCCCCGTGATGATCAGAGACTCAGACTCGTATGTGAGGATTGATGCGGGAGTGGGCGTGCTCGCAGGTGTGTATCTGCAGGCACGTGTGAGTGTGCTGCGTGTATTAACTCCACGGGGGAAGCACAATTAAGGAAACAGAACAAGAGAGCTAAAAAAAGCAAAGGGAAGGATGTGGCATTCTGGTTTATGAGATAGACAATTAACATTCAGCTGTAAAATTGAAAGGCGCTTGAAGGATACAGATAGCAATATTGATACAAAAGGGCTATCGTTTCTTTTGCTCAGTGAACAGATTTACTTTAGAAATGAAGCTGAGTTTTTCTTTTCTTTTTCTAAGTGTGTGGGTTAAT
Source organism: Oryx dammah (assembly GCF_014754425.2). Classification (NCBI taxonomy): domain Eukaryota; kingdom Metazoa; phylum Chordata; class Mammalia; order Artiodactyla; family Bovidae; genus Oryx; species Oryx dammah. The sequence goes on along the minus strand of NW_024070186.1, from coordinate 152,242,249 downwards.
TTGGAGCCAGAGGGTCTGTGAAACTTGGCAAATGTAGTGCCTGGATTTTTTGATCTAAGGAGATAAGTGTATGTTATAAAAACATATATCTTCATGTATGTGACGAAGTTATTTTTTCTTTTATATATTTATGAGTGATTGTGGTAGAAAGTTTGAAAAAACAGAAAAATATGAGGAAGGGGAAATAATTGTCTATTCCCACCCATATCAGTCATGCTTATAGTGTGATATTTTTTGTATTCTTTCTCTTTATTATGTGGGCATACACACATGTAATATATTGATACGTACATATACACACACAAATGTTACCCATTTTTCACACAATCACCTCGACTACCTGGATATAGGTGATTATGCTATTTTAGTGACTTTTAATATGTTGGTCATAATTTGAAGTCACCTTTTCTATTAAATATTGAGCTTTTGATATTTTATTTATCTGAAATACTTGTTAAATTCAACCCCAAAATGGATGTTTCTAAAGATGTTATTAATAGTAAAGAATAAAGAGCCCAAATTAATGGTTCAAAAGCAGGCACATTTCTTTTCTTGAGTAGAAAGCATAGAGTTCTGGTTCAAGGTTGAAAACTAAAACATTTATTATGCCGGTTTTAATAAAGTATAAATCGTGATTTTCTGAAGACCTGAAATTTCACCCTTTCTCTGGCATTTGTTGCTAAATTTCTTCTTGTTCCCTTGCCACTTAAACCTAGGTCAAACGAAATTTTTAATGGTTCCAAACAGTTTCAGTCTTTTGGGGGGGAGCATAAATATATTTAAAATAGCTTAATGAGAAGAGGAATCATGAATAGTTGTTTTTCTTTTATGAGTATTTTCCAAAACAGTCAGCTGTTTCATTGTGGCTTTGGTCTTAAAGTTGAATAACTACACTGCAGGAATCAGCTATTGTCCTCCGTAACTTTGGGAACGTCTTCTCCTTGCTGGGAACTTGGTGTTTTCCTTCCTGGGCAGCAGTGCCTTGATAGGATGGGCTTCTTGTCAGAGGCAGAGTGATGCTGGGATGTGCAGATCCTGGATCAGAATGTCCTCGGGAGTCTCAAGACACACAGCATCCTTTCCCCATCTCTGTCCTTGTGCATCTCTTCCTTCTTAGTATGGAATGGAGTGTACGTGTGAGGTCCTGAAAGTTCCCCAGAGGCTATCGGTGTGATAGCAAAAAAGAGAGGCTTCCAATGGGCATCTAGATGTATGCATAGAGAATACTCTGTATACCTAACTGTACAGAGAAAGGAAGCTAAGAGAAGTTGGAGAAGAAATTGTCCCAGCTTTGGAGGGAAAGCATAGACACTATAGTGGACAGTTTTTGATTGTCTACGCAGTGTTCATTTCCCATCTTCTTCAGACCAGCACCCAGCATATGGTTTGGGGGAGCCAGCCCTGCTCATGGGACACTAACTGTGTAATTTGGGGAGGAAGGGATGGTACTCCCAGTGTTGGTATGCTTCGCAGTGCTGATCCGATTGGGCCTGAAGCTCACACTGAATTTTCTGTAATTGCTGCGGAATTGATGTAAAGAGGCTTTCCTGATGGTCTCAGGTGCTCTGCAGCTGTTGGGGAAGGTGAAGACCCTTCAGAGGGACCACTGGGTGTGTGTCTGGTGACCTTGGCTTGGAATAAGCAAGAGTGAGGAGAGAAAGACCATCCGGAGGGACCTGTTACTTCTGTGACCGTGACTGTCACGGGCAGGGTTTGGGCAATAACCAGAGGGGTTTGTAGCACCAGATAAGGGTTTTTTACTTTATTGTTTTAAAGATTTTTTTTTTTTTTTGATTGGACCATTTTTAAAGTCTTTATCGAATTTGTTGCAATCTTACTTTTATGTTTTGATCTTTTTTTGGCCCTGAGGTGTGTGGGATCTTAACCAGGAGTCAAACTCACACCTCCTGTATTGGGAGGCAAAGTTTTAACCATGGGACCATCAGGAAAGTCCTGGGGCTTTTACTTTAGAAGGTTGGAGAATAATAATAAACATGTTTATGTAGTGAATGTCTAAAGTCAATCGTTTCCTTGAATTAACCCAAGTTATTTCAGCCTTATAGACTTCGCCTCAAACATAACATCTCTCCGAATGAGCTGACATTCTCATCTCTACTTTTCCCTTTAAAAAAAAAAAGACCCAGACACCCTCCTGCTTCTCTTTCTACATTCCCTACTTATTCTGTTCTGCTCCCTGTGGTATCTTCACTGTTTTGCACAGTACCTGTCAGAAACGAGGTGCTCAATAAATATTTACTATCTGAATAAAATAAAGGTTGGTTCTCTCTTTCTGTTGTCTTGGTTTGAAGTGTCTCTAGCTACCTAATTTCTCAAGCCTTTCTCCTCCCCTTCTCTTTCCTTCTTCCCTTCAGCCCTTCTTTTCATCTCTGTGGCTTCTGTCCCAGTTTAGACTTTTGCCTTTACTTGCCAGACCAATTGCCATGGACATTCTTCCACCACCCTCCGTGACTCTCAAGTTCCGGTCAAGCAGGGGTTAGCCACAGATGACCCGTTAAATCCCCCAAACCTCCATGTTTCACACTGGGTTGAGTTCAGACCTTTCTTACAGGGGTAGTGAGCAAAGGATGAGTTGTAACCTGTGCATTTATCAGACTAATGTCATAGAATGACTGATCATGAGTCCTGAAGGATTTCCTCAAGTCTTCATGCTCAGATGCCAAGGAACCCCAGCCAGTGATTGCTGCAGCGCCTTTTGACCTCAGATGGCAACACCAGATGGTGTTTCCTGCATTTTCAGTGGGGAACAAAGACTTGCTACCTTTAGGTATGTTGGAAGTTACGAGATGGTGAACAAAGTGAGCAAACACCTATGAGGTATTACTAAAGGATGACGGGATCCCCTCTTTAGACAGCTGGGAGAGTTCCTTGTCCACCACAGTCATAGGTCATGTACATATCTCCCCAGGTGGTTTTGATTTTCTTGCTTTTGATGTCAGCAGTTGAATTAGTCAAATTTTGAGAAGAGTCTATTGTTAACTGGGAAGCTTACTTTGGGAAGAACCCAAGGTCACAGACGGCTGGATCTGAAAATATGACAGTCACTGTCTGGGCCTTGGGAGCTGCCTTTGACTCAGTGTGATAAGCTGGGCCCAAGCAGTGAATGAATCTGAAAGCCTATGTTACAGAGAATTGGGATCTGAGTCTTCAGAAAACCTGAAGAGTTGGAAGGACTTACCTTATTTGTTTTGTTGCCAGATGAGAAGACAAGTGAGGAATGTCTCAGTTGCTCGGAGATCTTGTTAACGATCATCCCACGTAGGCTGGTTAAACAGGCATGCCAGAACCCAGGTGGTTCAAACGTTGGTTCTTTTCAAGGTTCAAGGTCTTCTCTTTTTTTTCTCCCCTGCCCCCACAAGGAAACATTGTAATTATTCCATAGTCACCATGGAAATATATTTTTGTTTTTGTATTCTTCTTTAGTATTTTTTATTTTTATTGAAGTATAGCTGATGTCCAATGTGGTGTTAATTTCTGTCTTTACAGCAGAGGGATCCAGTTATACACGTACATACATTCTTTTTCATATTCTTTCCCCATATGGTTATGACGGGATATTGAATAGAGTGTGATATCATGAGACCTGTTGTTTACCCATTCTATATACCACACTGGGAAAATATTTTAAAGGGACTCAAAACATGCAGGAACAAATAGTCATCCAGGAACTCTGGAGTGTGTCTCTTGAGGACCTTTTCATTCCCCGTCCTTTCCCTCTGATGACCCTTTGGAAAAGAGTTGGGTGAATGACTCACCCTCTGTTGGCTGCACCCTCAGCTGTAAAATGAGCGGGGAAGTAAGGAACTCCTTCCTGGGGGTCTGGGGAGCAAGACAGCAGCCAGGCCTGTGTCCTCAGCATAGGGCAGGCCGGCTGAGCTGGCTAGGGGGGCAGTCCCCAAACCCAATCGACTAAGAACTCCAGAGTTTTCTTTCGCAGCGTCCTGACTGTCCATATGTTTCCAATCATGGCTTTGTGCAATATAAACTGAAACTCTCCAGGCGCTTGTCTTGAAGTTATTGTCAGGGCCTTTTGATTACTGGTCAGAAAACAGAACTCGAGTGGTTTGGGCAGATCGGTGGAACATGTAAATTCTGGAGGCCCTGGGCCTTAGGTTGGTGCTGTGTCAAGGCTCTGAAGAGCGCTGTGCGTGGGGTCTGTCTCTGTTGATCGCAGACCAGGGGAGGCTGTTACCAGTCCATGAGTGCCAGGGAGACAGGGGCAGCACGGGCCACACTCCAGGCCTTGCTGCTATGGCCCCAGGTTGCCAGATCGTTCCTGTGTTTTCAGAGAAGTTGGAAATCCTAAAGTCTTCTCATTTTTAAATATTGGATCAAAAAGGAAAAGAAAAAAAATTTTTTTTTGAAAAACAGTCCCGCAATCCAAACACAATATGTCTTTAGGCCATACACACCCTCAGGCCACCCAGAGGCATTTTCTGGGCATTCAGACCACAGTATTTCTTGTACATACTACTTTTTTTTAATTGACAATTTCAAGCATTCACAAGAGAATAGTATATTGGGCCCCATACAAACTGTTTTGCCTAGCTTTGGGGATTGGCAATTTATGGCCAACCTGCTTTCCTCTACAGTCGCCATACACAGACACACATACAGATGCAGATCTTGGATTATTCTGATGCAAATTCCAGATCCCATAACATCTCCTCTGTAAATATATCAGTATATGTCACAAAAAAGATAACATGAAAAACCATACTGACTGTAACTCATTGACACTATCCAATATCTAGTCAGTTTTCAAATTTATCCTCCTGGCTCATAGTTTTTGAATGTCCTACCTTTTTACATCAGCATCCAAATTGCACGCCTATGTTGCCACTGATGGATAAGGTCTTACGTGTCATGTGATCAATAAGTTCCCCTCTATTCACTCTTGCTTTCTTTTTGTCCCTTTCATGTTATGGATTAAAGTGACTTAAGTCTCTGAGTGACCTAAATGGGAAGGATATCCAAAAAATAGGGCACATGTGCATAACTGAATCACTTTGCTGTACAGCAGAAACTGATACAACATTGTAAAGCAGCTAGACTCTAGTAAATAAACTTAAAAAAAAAGTGACTTAAGTCTTTGACCTGTCAGGTTTCCCATTTTCTGGAGTTTGCTGGCTGAATCCTTATGGATTTGTTCAAAATTTGCATGCAAAGCCAGCATCTTTAGTTTTATAGTATTGAAGAGTCTGTATACTTGTATTTTTAGCAGTTTTGCCTTATTTTTCTCCTGCTACTGAAGAGCTTAAACTACAAGTTCCTGCTTTATAAGGTTTTCCTTCTAGCAATAGGATGCTGTTCAGTGTCTGCCCAGCATCCTTTTTTCTTTATGAGTGTAGGGGAGGATAATCAGATCTAAGGTCTTATCAACAGATAGCTGGCATTTGGGATCTCTTTGTAGACCTATTTGAAGCCTCTATGCTTTCCTGAAATGCTCTGTGCTGCCTTGAGATGTGAAAACTTGGTTGCTATTTTTAACTTTTCAAGCTCCTGGCAGCAAATAGGAAGCCTACAAAATCACTTTGGATTAGAATATTTTGGATTTGAAATCAAGGCACACTGTGACACACTAATTAAAAATGGTATGTGTATGGCTCAGCTCGAGTGAGTAATCTGTTGCGCTACAAACAGTTATAAACTGCTGAAGCGATTCACTTGGATTTTTAGGAAAGGTTATTTGGAAAGCTTAAAACCAATTATTTTGAAATAATAAAGGTCTTTTAAGAATGGAGCCTAAGATACAAAGTAGGGAGTTATTAATATGCCTTACATGTTTTCCCTGAAAATCTTTCGTGAAGTTAAAATAATTGGTGGATTTCTTTTGCCAACTGACCATCAGATTGGTACAAGTTCCTTGAACGTTAATACGTATGGCTAAGTTTGAATTCAGGAAAAAGTGTTTCAAAGTTAATTCTTATAATCTGAATATTTGCATGAAGTGTCAACTGAGATAAACTTTCTGTGGTAATTTATAGGTGGCCTCTTTGGGGGGTTTAGCACATTGATTACTTGGAACTTGGCATCTGATCTTGTTCTTTAGGCCCCCTTCATTTGTGGTCCATGAAGCAGTTCAGAAAAGGCAATGACTGAGAAAGTTATATTGATCATATGATTCCAAATAAGATGTCATTTTAAATGAAATATTATAGTGGCCCGCAAGGATGCAGAAACCAGCACAAGGACAGATGTGTAAATAACGTGAACAGTGAGCTGGTCTTTCGGAGCACCGTGATGAACGTTTTTGTTGCTGCACCGTGAGGAGTCGGAACGTTGCCACCTTGGTTGAGAAGCGAGAGGATGTCTCTTGGTTGTCTGTTCCTGGCTCCAAGAAGCATACATGAGGTCTGTCAGATTTTCTAGCTACCCTTCATTATTTTGTGCCTTTACTAAGAAGAAACCGTTCTTGCCAAATTCACTCGGCGGGTAAGCTTGGGTTGACTACTGAGGTATTCAGGTTTTGTTGCTATGGAGATTTCTCCACAAAGAAAAAGAATACAAAGCCATTTAAAATGAGTAGCTAGTGAATTAAAAAAAAAATGTATTCTGCTATTTAAATCTGTCTGCCTGGTACATCTAGTTCCATTCTGCTGACTAGGAAACTAAGTCTTACTGTGACTTGATTTTAAATCTAGCAGTTAACTGACCAACCTAGCAGTAGAAAAGGGATGTCCTGGTTTTTAAGCTCTGTGCCCCTCTGCGCTGTTTGTAGTGCTTATAGCCTCCAGTTCTGTATCAGGGGTGGGGTGGGTGGGCTGAACCAGCTTGAAGTACGCAGTTGGGGTCCTCTTTCCCGCCACTCATCTCTTCGTTTTTTCCCTCCTCTTCTCTCCTTCTTCCTTGTTTAAGTTCTGGAGGTAAGTGGTCTGAGGTCAAGGCGTTGGCAGAGTTGATTCTTTCTGAGGCCTCTCTGCTTGGCTTGTAGATGGATGTCTTCGCCCTGTGTCCTCACGGGCTTTGCCCTTTGTGATGCTTTATGTCCTAATTTCCTCTTCTTATAAGCATGCCAGTCCTATTGGATTAGGGCCCACCCATCTGAGCTCTTTTTTTTTGGCGTGAAGCACGGTATGTAGGATCTTATTTCCCTGACCAGGGATTGAACCCATACCCCCTGCAGGGGAAGCACGGAGTTTTAACCACTGGACTGCCAGGGAATTCCTGGTTTGAGCTAATTTTAACTTAATTACCTCATTAAAGATCCTGTCTGCAAATACTGTCATGTTCTGTCGTATTCTGAGGTACGAGGGTTGTGTGCTCAGTTGCTCAGTTGTGTCTGACTCTTTGTGACCCTATGGACCGTGACCTGCCAAGCTCCTCTGTCCGTGGGGTTCTTCAGGCAAAAATACTGCAGTGGGTTGCCGTGTCCTCCTCAGGGGATCTTCCCAGTGCGGGGATTAAGCCTGTATCTCTTGAGTCTCTTGCATTGGCAGGTAATTCTTTACCACTAGTGCCACCTGGGAAGCCCAGTGTTAGAACGTAGGAATTTTGGGAGATCCAGGTAAAGCCACCCTAAAGGAAGTCAGTCCTGAATGTTCACTAGAAGGACTGATGCTGAAGCTGAAACTCCAATAATTTGGCCACCTGATGCGAAGAGCTAACTCATTTGAAAAGACCCTGATGCTGGGAAAGATTGAAGGCAGGAGGAGAAGGGGACGACAGAGGATCGGATGGTTGGATGGCGTCACTGACTCAGTGGACATGAGTTTGGGTAAACTCCGGGAGTTGGTGATGGACAGGGAGGCCTGGCGTGCTGCGGTTCATGGGGTCGCAAAGAGTCGGACACGGCTGAGCGACTGAACTGAACTGAGGTAAGCCTATGGTATCCGTAAAGCCTAAAATACGATTTGCTGTTCATAGGAAAAGCCTGCCCACGCTGGTCCAGGCCATGGCTCCACGATTTTGATGTGATCTGCCTGTGCTTCTCCCCTCCATCAGGATATACTCACTTGGTTGTAATTGTCGCTGTCCTCTTCTTAGCCTGTCCATCCATCCAGCCATCCAGCCACCCACCCGTGGCAGTTTTCGGCCACCATGGCATTAGCTGCTGCAAGATATGTTTATAGAGCGTAGATGGTATTGAATTGGAAAGTGTTAATCACTCAGGCATGTCTGACTCTCTTCGACCCCATGCACTGTAGCCTGCCAAGCTCCTCTGTCTGTGGGATTCTCCAGGCAAGAGTACTCATGGGTAGCCATTCCCTTCTCCAGGGGATCTTCCGACCCAGGGATTGAACCTGGGTCGGCTGCATTGGAGGCGGATTCTTTACCAATAAGCCCAACTCGTATCAGCAATTCCTGTAGGTTGAGCTGTGCTTTACTCTCCGTCTGTGACTCATATTCCATGTTTTTCTCAGTTCCACTATTCCACTGTCAAACATAGCTTCCTCTGCTCCCCAATACTCCACTCCAGCTCCTGGTTGCAAGGCCAGCAGAGTGATTTTCAGCAGGAACCTCTGAAGGGCTTCCCATTTGATCAGAATTTTCGATTGAGAAATGGAGTCCCATTCATTAAGCTCTGAGAGAGCTCTCTAGAAGCGATTTCACTTTTACGTGGTTCTTTGCTGAACAAGCTTACTCCACCTGGGATCCTTTTAAATTTTTTTGTGGTTCAGAGAAACATAAAACTATGCAGTGCTGGGGCCTCTAATCCATCCGCAGGAAGCAGGGCGAGGGCAGGGGCAGGGGTTGGGGTGTCCTGTGAGCCCACCGTGGAATTACTTCAGAAAGATGTTGGCTGGGGAAAGGAGGAATGCACTTTTGCCCTCTTAGAAAATGCTGAAATTATGTCCTTTATTATCAGGATAATGGAGACGTGTATGAAGTCCATGCAAATAACCCCTGCAGCCCTGAACATTCTCCTCTGTTGTCAAGGAGCTGTTTTGCCCTGTGTTTTTTCCTCCCGTTTCTTTCTTGATCTCCTTTTAAGTGAAATGCTTCAGAAAATATACCGGAAGTGGCTTTTTTTTTTTTTTTTTCCTTTCTGTGGTTCCATTGCATGTTGTGTGGTTGCAAAGGCACTTCCTTTGGTTGCCCCAAGCGTGGAGTTTCCTCAGAGCTACGGAGGTTTCTTTGGGAAGAGTTCTAAGATCATAATCTGGATGCTGCAAAAGCATCTACAGCCGCTGCTCCACTTTCAGATCTTCATCTGGGGGCAGTCACCCTTCTCACGGAACAGAGAAAAATCCAAGATATTCGCCACATGGCATTCAACACTGGGAAAAGAAAAAAAAATCAAGATTAAATAAGAAATAAATAAAATAGGGAGAAGAACACACCCAGGGTATAGTTTTAAAAGAAGTAAAAAGAGACAGTTAGATTCTGCATATAGCAAACGTTTACAAAACAGAAACAGACTCACAGACTCAGAGAAGGAACTTAGTTACCAGGAGGGGAGGGTGGGGAGAAGGGATAGTTAGCGAGTTTGGGATGGACATGGACACACACTGCTATAGTTAAAGTGGGTAACCAACAAGGGAGCTTCCTAGGTGACACTTACGGTGAAGTACCCGCCTGCCAGTGCAGGAGACATCAGAGATTCAGGTTCGGTCCCTGGGTTGGGGAGATCTGGAGGAGGGCATGGCAACCCACAGCCATATCTTTGCCTGCAGAATCCCATGGACAGAGGAGCTTGGCAGGCTACAGTCTGTATACTGAAGCGACTTAGCGCACTCGCGAGTGCCCGTGCACACACACACATAGACACACACTCCCACCCAACAAGGACCTACTGTATAGCAGGGAAAACTCTGCTCAGTATTATGTAAATGGGAAAATAATTTAAAAAAGAATAGATAAATGTATATGTATAACGGAATCACTTTGCTATATTCCTGAAACTAATACAACATTGTTAATCAACTCTATTCCAATATAAAATAAAAGTTAAAAAAAAAAAGAGAGTAAGCTTAGGGACTCACAAATGATTTTTTCACAAATGTGGGGTGTGGAGGTGTGCTGTAGGTCATAGGGGCAGATTTCTGCATCTTCCATCAGTAAAGTAGCAGCATCAACAATAAGACCATTTAAAAAAGAAAAATGAGATCCCAGTAATATTAGAATTTTGTGTTGCAAGGTTTAGAAACTCAAGTTGATTCCCTGGTGGCTCACTTGGTATAGAGTCTGCCTACATTGTGGGAGACCCAGGTTCAATCCCTGGGTGGGGAAGATTCCCTGGAGAAGGAAATGGCAACCCACTCCAGTATTATTGCCTGGAGAATTCCATGAACAGAGGAGCCTGGTTGGGCTACAGTCCATGAAATCACGAGTCAGACACGACTGAGTGACTAACACAAGTTGATTTAAAGAAGGTCAAAATGGAAATATTGGACCCTGTAAGGAGCAGGATGAAGCTGTGTTTGGGGGACAGTTAGACCCAGGGGCGTCAGTACATCGGGGTCTCTGTCTTTCATCCCCATTTTTCCCTGAGTTGAATTAGATTTTTCTCTGTCTAGCTTGAATATAGCAGAGACTTGGCTGCCTGCAGCTCTAGACTGACTTCCTCAGTTTAAAAAAATTATTCCCAAGGAAGTTCTGTGATTGGCTAATATACATGGTCAACCCACTTCTGGGCCAATGACTGTGTTCAGGGGCTTGGGGTTTAATGATTATTCCACCCTTTGTGTCTGGAGATGGAGGAAGAAGAAAGGGTAAAGCATGTAGAGAAAAACAGTAACAAAGGAGGAAAGGAGTGGTCAAGGAGTGGTCTCCGCAGCTACTCCTTGGCAAAAAAGACATCACAGAGCTTGATGTTCCTGTTTATAGGTTGGCTACTCGTCAGAACATAAAGAAATTAACTTTTTCATGGTGTGGGTAAGAAAGAGTGCTCTAAGAGATGAATGGTCATTTGGGCATTTCTTTAAAATTAAAAATTGTAGCACATTCAAGGGTAGTGGTTCCATGATTCATCATGAGGACAAGGGCAAACCTTGTTGGGTGAATGGCTTGAGTCCCTGGGATCAGTGGGGGGCTGACCACTGCATCTTCTGTGCTTTATTTCTGGGGCTTCCAAGTTGTAAGCATGAGGTCCATACCTCCAGTGACTCCCTAGAAGAAGTAGGGAAGAGAGTCAGTGTGCTGAGCCCACTGTTACATGCTTCTTTCATAAAGTCCTCACAAGAGGTGTATTCTTATGCTTCAGTTAAGTCACTCAGTCATGTCCAACTCTTTGCGAGCCCATGGACTGCAGCATGCCAGGCCTCCCTGTCCATCACCAACTCCTGGAGTTTACTCAAACTCATGCCCATCGAGTCAGTGATGCCATCCAGCCATCTCATCCTCTTTCATCCCCTTCTCCTCCTGTCTTCAGTCTTTCCCAGCATCAGGCTCTTTCCAAATGAGTCACCTCTTTACATCAGGTGGCCAAAGTATTGGAGTTTCAGCTTCAACATCAGTCCTTCCAATGAATATTCAGGACTGATTTCCTTTAGGATGGACTGGTTGGATCTCCTTGCAGTCCAAGGGACTCTCAAGAGTCTTCTCCAACCCCACAGTTTAAAAGCATCAATTCTTCAATACAACAATTGGAATGAAAACGGACCTTTTCCAGTCCCTTGGCCACTGCTGAGTTTTCCAGATTTGCTGGCATATTGAGTGCATATCAAGTGGCATATTCTTATGCTGGCTGTCTATAATACATAATTAAATGAGTAAGTGTTAGTCGCTCAGTTGTGTGAACCCAAGGATTGTAGTCCACTAGGCTGCTCTGTCCATGAGATTTTCCAGGCAAGGATACTGGAGTGGGTTGCCATTTCCTTCTCCAGGTTCAGTTCAGTTCAGTTCAGTCGCTCAGTCGTGTCCGACTCTTTTCGACCCCATGAATTGCAGCACGCCAGGCCTCCCTGTCCATCACCAACTCCTGGAGTTCACTCAGATTCATGTCCATAGAGTCCGTGATGCCATCCAGCCATCTCATCCTTTGTCGTCCCCTTCTCCTCCTGCCCCCAATCCCTCCCAGCATCAAAGTCTTTTCCAATGAGTCAACTCTTCGCATGAGGTGGCGAAAGTACTGGAGTTTCAGCTTTAGCATCATTCCCTCCAAAGAAATCCAAAGGTTGATCTCCTTCAGAATGGAGAGGACCTTGCAGTCCAAGGGACTCTCAAGAGTCTTCTCCAACACCACAGTTCAAAAGCATCAATTCTTCGGCGCTCAGCCTTCTTCACAGTCCAACTCTCACGTCCATACATGACTACTGGAAAAACCATAGCCTTGACTAGACGGACCTTAGTCAGCAAAGTAATGTCTCTGCTTTTGAATATACTATCTAGGTTGGTCATAACTTTTCTTCCAAGGAGTAAGCGTCTTTTAATTTCATGCCTGCAATCACCATCTGCAGTGATTTTAGAGCCCCCCAAAATAAAGTCTGACACTGTTTCCACTGTTTCCCCATCTATTTCCCATGAAGTGATGGGACCGGATGCCATGATCTTCGTTTTCTGAATGTTGAGCTTTAACCAACTTTTTCACTCTCCTCTTTCACTTTCATCAAGAGGCTTTTGAGTTCCTCTTCACTTTCTGCCATAGGGGTGGTGTCATCTGCCTATCTGAGGTCATTGATATTTCTCCCGGCAATCTTGATTCCAGCTTGTGCTTCTTCCAGTCCAGCGTTTCTCATGATGTGCTCTGCATAGAAGTTAAATAAGCAGGGTGACAATATACAGCCTTGACGTACTCCTTTTCCTATTTGGAACCAGTCTGTTGTTCCATGTCCAGTTCTAACTGTTGCTTCTCCAGGGGATCTTCCCAATCCAGGGATTGAACCCAGGTCTCCTGCACTGCAGGCGGATTCTTTACTGACTGAGCTATAATACATAAACATGTACGTATATGTGTACATATGTGTCTAATAAATATATACATCATATCTGTCTATCTGTCTATCTATATCTCTTGCTTCCCTAGTGTCTCAGATGGTAAAGAATCTGCCTGCAATGTGGGAGCCCTGGGTTCGATCCTTGGGTTGGGAAGATCTTATCTGTTGTCATCATTCAGTCCCCAAGTTGTGTCTGACTCTTTTTGACATCATGGACTGCAGCACAGCAGGCTTCTGTGTCCTCCACTATCTCAGGGAGTTTGCTCAAATTCTTGTCTACTGAGCTGTTGATCCTTTCTAACCATCTCATCCTCTGCCACTCCTTTCTTCTTTTGCCTTCCATCCTTCTCAGCATCAGGGTCTTTTTCTAATCAGTCACACTTATGACAATAGTCCTCAAGGAAAAGAGTTACTGGAATCTATGTCCATATGACCTACTAGTATTTTAAATGGCTAGTAGATATAAGTTAATTTAATTTAAATGGCTATTAGAGAAGAATGGCTTCATGCACTAAGTATTCCCTTTAGAACAAGAATGTTATCTTGTCATTAACTGTCTTAGTCATTGAACTTTCTTTCAGAGATTATTTTTTTTATGAAGCACCGCTGTTTATACAGGAGTTTATATCTGTAGCCTAAAAATAAGAAGCTTTCTTATTTGGGAAGGGGTTTAATATTTGATGAAAGATATTTTTCTCCAAGATAGTTTTCATGTGGATTTTCTTGGTGGAGGGGGTTTCTAAACTCTTTTTAAGTTGTGAAACGGGCCACATGTTTGGAGTAGCACGCTTGAATGTACACTGTAAGGTGGGTGTGGTCATCACCAGCTCAAGAAGTGGAACGTTGTCAGCTCCGCCAGAAGACCTGCCCCTCTGTGGTCAATCACGATCTCCTCCCACCTCCTGAAGATAACAAGCGGGCCGGACTTCTGTGGAATCATGGTTTTTGTTTTTTTCAGTTTTATTACTCAAGCATGTCTCTTTGAGCACTGTAGTTTAGTTTTGAATCTTACATGAGCAGAAAGTGAAAAGTGTGAGTGGCTCAGTCGTGACCTCAGGGACCATACAGTCCATGGAATTCTCCAGGCCAGCATACTGCAGTGGGTAGCTGTTCCTATCTCCAGGGGGTCTTCCCAATCCAGAGATGGAATCTAGGTCTCCCTCTTTGCAGGCGGATTCTTTACCAGCTGAGCCACCAGGCAAGCTCAAGTTAAAGTGAAAGTCACTCAGCTGTGTCTGACTCTTTGAGACCCCGCAGACTGTAGCCCGCCAGGCTCCTCTGTCCATGGAATACTCCAGGCAAGAAGGCTGGAGTGGGTAACCTTTCCCTCCTCCTGGGGATCTTCCCAACTCAGGGATCCCACCCAGGTCTTCCACACTGCAGGCAGTTCTTTACTATCTGAGCCACCATTCTTTAGTTACTATTTTCGGTATGGTTTCATTTCCTCACTTTTTAAACGGTGAGATTCATCTCTCCTGTGTGTAGGTCTAATTTGTCCATTTGCACTGTTTCACAGTTTCATTTTATAAGCAGAGTGTAACTGATCCAACCATTCTAGTGCTGGTGAAAAATGGGTTGGTATTAACATTTGGCTGCCATGACTAATGCTGCAGAGAATGTTTGGGGACAGCTTCCTGAGTGCACCTGTGTGTGCATATCTTGGGTTTATCTCTGGGAGTGGAATTGCTGATTTTTCATCTTTAGTAAAGAAGGAAGTTGAACCAGTTCCACTCTCCCTGAGAATGTAAAAGTGTTGCTGTTGTTTCATGTTCTCGGGGACCCCTGGCATTATCACTCATTTTCATTCTAGCTATTCTGGTAATAAGGAGATTTTCTGCATTTAATTTATACTTTCCTGAGGAAGGCTAAACGCCTGCTCATGGGTTTCTTGGCCATTTGGAATATCCTCTTTTGTGAACGACCTGTTTAAATCACTTGTCTTTTTTCCATTTGGTTGTTGGTCTTTTTCTTGTTGATGTAGTGCCTGTGTGTTAACATATTCTGTGTGTATAAAGGAGGAAGAAATAAAGCAGGGAAGTGGGAAAGAAGATGAGAGAGGGGAAAGGATCTCCCAGAGAAGGTGCCTTGAATAAAGGGCTCAAATCTAGGGTCCATGTATACTCAGAATGAATGCATGTTCCCACCGGAGCAAATAGCATGAGCTGGCACCACGTTCCCATGAAAACAAAATCCCATGCTAATGCCCAAAGCCAAGAATAGTGTTTTTGGTTATTGAAGTCGACTGAGTCAGTAGGCTCCATGTATGTGCCAGTAGCATCTATGAGGCTGGTTAAGAGCTATATTTGATTTGCTTTTGGAGTGGAAAAGGGAACTCTCTGGTGGGTGTTCCTTCAGGAAACAGCTGACCTCACACCCAGCCGACCTGACTAATTTTTGCCGATGGAAAGTTCAGCAGGGAAGGGATTACAGCTGTTCTCCAATGGGCTGAGTTCGTCTGTGGCCAGCAAAGAAGAACAAAGGCTCTTAGGGCACAGGGCTTTGGGAGGAGGGAGGAGTCTGAGTCATAAACCCGAGCTTGAGCAAAGTGTGTGAACCCATTGAAGCTGAGATGGCTTATCTTGGTCATCGCCAGCCTTCTGTAAAGATCTCAAAGCATGGCGGGTTGGGCATCGTCGTAATCCGATGCTGAGAAATCCCTTTTCTCAGTAGCCAGGCGGTCTGGTGAGGCTTTGGTCAGGCCGCTTGCAGAGGAGCCTCCTCCACTCCGACCAGGAGGCACGGGTAACTCTTGGTACCTACGCCAAGAGCCGTGTGTCATCCTGTGACTCACCTGTTGTGCTTTAATGGGAAGTCTGGGAGAGTGTGAGCTGGTTGAGTGCCAGCAAGATTCTGTTCATCATGTATTTCTTTTGACTGGGAACCAACACTGCAAATAGGTTAGTATAAAATACCCACCCAATGGTTAATTATCTCAACCTGTACCTGGAACTTGCCTCTGGCAGGGGACCTTGGTTCTGCGAAAGGACACTTTGAATCCTAAAGGAAATCAGTCCTGAATATTCATTGGAAGGACTGATGCTGAAGCTGAAATGCCAGTAGTTTGGCCATCTGATCTGAAGAACTGACTCGTTTGAAAAGACCCTGATGCTGGGAAAGGTTGAAGGTGGGAGGAGAAGGGGACCACAGAGGATGAGATGGTTGGATGGCATCACTGACTCTTTGGACACGAGTTTGAGTAAATTCTGGGAGTGGATGATGGACAGGGAGGCCTGGAGTGCTCCCCCTGGGAGCCCATGGGGTCGCAAAGAGTTGGACATGATTGAGCAACTGAACTGAACTGATGAATTTTCTTCATGTGGGTTATGCATATTCTTTGACTGTTGCCCAGTTGAACTTGCTCACCTTAGGTACCTTGTTCGGTCATCTTTCTCAGATGGAGTGATGATTATCTTCCAGCAACTTCATGTCAGACCCTGAAGTATGTGGCTTGCCGCTCCATTTGGTCTTGGGAAGCAGGCAAGGTACCCTGTGAGTAAGCACAGGCTTCAGGAATCAGACTCAGCTCTGTGACTTTGTGAGGCGGTGAGAATCAGTGACTTCTGGAGGTGATGAGGACAGTAGAAACAAATGCCGTGCACGTGAGGCTGCCCAGGTCAATGATGAATGACAAGGCTACAGGCCAGGTGTAGCATTGAGGTCGGGAAGAGCCAGGCTCCCAGCCTCTGTGAGACCAAGTTAGAATTTGAGACCTGCCTCCTCCTGTTGAACAGCTTTGGGCAATTCACGTAACCCCCGCGTGCCTCAGTCTCTTTATCTGTTAAATGGGTCTAGCACTTTGTTGTGCTGTCATGAGGACCAGGTACAAAGATTGATGAGCAGACCCAGTCCTATGCTTTTGACGGAGGTCTTCATAAATTTTCTCTGGGCCTCCCATTGCGTCACAAGTGAAATACTGTGTGGGTTTCGTCCATCTTTTCTGTAAGATGTTGCAGAGAAACCCAAAGGAACTTTTGGCCAACCCACATTATAACGTGTTTTACAGATGGGGAACTGAGGCTTTACAAAAATTAGAAAATAGGCCTGTGACTAGAAAAGGAATTCCTGGCCAGTCTAGGTCTGCTCTGTGGGATAAATGCATAAAACATGCTTTGTAAAAATTAAAAAGTTTATTAATAAAGCAGTAGAGAAGAAGAAGAATATAAAGTTTCAATCATAAAAAACAGCCAATATTCAATTAAATGGAAATGTGAAACAGTGACCACTAGGAATATAAGACATTTTCCATGGCTATATTTTCTTTCATCCTAGAACTGAACCAAACCCAATAAAAGACTGTTTATCACTCTCAGAAAAAAGTGTGCCATTTAGTATTTTCATTTGATAATTTGAATTTGAGTTGTTTTCTCCTCTTACTGTTCTGGGCTCGGATCCCACCCTTTCTGGCTTCATGTTCTGCTGTGAAATTTGGGACTGGGATGGGTTGGTGGAAGCAGAGCCACGGTGAGAGACGTTCCCTACAGGTGTGACGCCTGGCACCCGTTGAAGCTCTTGATGTGCAAAGGTGTGCCTTGTTTCATCTTCGTGATTACAAGAGGTTTAGTTTCACAGACTGGACCATCACATTTTACCACTTACAGTCAGAGAAAAATGCTGCTAGGTCGAGGTCATGGTGATGTGACAGGGAGAATTAAAGCTTAGTTAACGTGCTTGAAGTTTTGATGACTTTTTAACAGTGGTATTGTGAAACGCTACATGTACCTGAACCAGTAGTTAGAAAGCAATAAATTCTCTTTTTGAATCTTAAAAAAAAAAAATTGTGGTAAAAAATGTAACATAAAACTTGTCATTTTAACCATTTTTGTGTTTACAACTCAGTAACAGTAATTACATTGACAAGATTGTGCAATGACCATCACTGTCTATGTCCCAAACGTTTCCATCACCTCCAAGAAACACTGTACCCATTAAGCAGTAAATCCTCATTTCCCCTGCTCTTCAGCACCTGGTAACCTCCGATCTCCTCTTGATATCCATGAATTTGCCTAGTCTAGGTATTTCATATGAGTGGGCTTTGACCTTGTCACTGTAGTGTGACATTTTCAAGGTTCATCCATGTGTAGCAAGTATCATCCTCCATTCCTTTTAATGACTGAGTAATATTCCACTGTGTTTATCAGACGGCATCCCGTTTCTCCATTCACTTGCTGATGGACACCTTGGATGTTTTCACTTTTTGCCTATTGTGAATAATACTGCATTGAGTATTCATGTGCAAGTTAGGAATGATGCCATTTTGTATCATCTGTGGAGATATATTTTAATTTCTTGGGACTCTAGGAGTAGGACTTTTCAAACTGGGTGATCCTTGTCTCTGACCAGGGTGCCCTCTTGACCCTTGGGCATGTATGAGTGTCCCATGTCTTTACCAGGCTTCCCCCATTTTCTTGCCAAGCTTACCACTGTAATTTGTTTGGGAGGATGCTGGCTGCTGGTGAATCAGCCTGCCTTCAGCCATCCTGGCTTAATTGCATCCTTCCATCCTAAGTTTCTGAGCCTCTTGTTTGCTAGAAGTTTCTTGTGCATCTGGTTATTATGGTTTGCTATTAGTTGTAGATGGGATCAATGTATATCATTTTTTAATTTATATATGCTTTTTGTACTGTGTTGGGGTACAGAATTATTTATGTATATGCTGCCTTTGGGCTTCCCTGGTAGCTCAGCTGGTAAAGAATCCACCTGCAATACAGGAGACCCTGGTTCGATTCCTGGGTCAGGAAGATCCCTTCGAGAAGGGATAGGCTACCCACTCCAACATTCTTGGTCTTCCCTGGTGGCTCAGACAGTAAAGAATCTGCCTGCAATTCGGAGACCTGGGTTTGATCCCTGGGTTGGGAAGATCCCCTGGAGAAGGGAACGGGTACCCACTCCAGTATTCTTGCCTGGAGAATTCCATGGACAGAGGCGCTTGGCAGGCTACAGTCCATGGGGTCACAAAGAGTGGGACACAGCTGAATGACTTTCACTTTATGCTGCCTTTAATGTTTATTTTAGGGAATTATTTTAAGGAGATAATACCTGAATTGGTGGAACATACAGCAGGTTTCAATCAATGTGGCTTCTAGGCTGAATCTGCTATCATTTTATTCTGTGAGCCTGAGCAGGTCACTTAACCTTTCTGACCTGCAAGATCACCACCCTTGTTTCGGCTCTTATGTACATTGGTCTATGACTCTTAATGAGACTATTGCCTTACCTCCGGCCACTTACTATTCTGATATATAAGCTTGTTGCATTTCCTGATTGAAAGTAATCTTTGCATGTTGGATCTGTGTCTAGGGAAAATGGCACCATGTGGTCTTAGAGACCATAAAATCCAACGCTTGTGTGCTTGGAAGGGAAAGCAAAAGGAGTGGATTCCCATTAGCAAGTTCTTGGCATTACAGGTCCCCTGATTTGAATTGATTATGTTCCTTTCACTAGCAGAGAACTCTGTCAGATGTCAGGTGTTAGAAATGCACCTATGGGTGTGGTCCTTTTCACTTTGCTGTTGTACCCAAGTGCTAGGTGTGTCCTTCTACCCAGCTTCACCTGGATATGTTCTGGGTAATGCAGAAATTGTGAAATGACATTTACCATTCTCCTGTAATATGAGAAGTTAAAAGCTCCTCTTTCCTATGGAAAACAAAACCTAATACTACTTTATTGGCTGTCCTTGGTGAGCACCCAAGGCTGATGTGACTCACTGCGGTGACCCTCATGAGGGGACGTGCTGCTTCCTCATAATAGGGGCTCGATAGGAAGGGCTCAAGAGGGGTCTCTGTGGACCTGGGCTCTTGGAAGGGGCCCCACTGTCTCATTCAGCATGTGACTAGTCTCAACTGTGTTGTTGTTTAGTCACTGAGACGTATCTGATTCTTTTGTAACCCCCTGCACTGTAGCCCGCCAGGCTCCTCTGTCTATGGGATTTCTCAGGCAAGAATTCTAGAGTGGGTTGCCATTCCCTTCTCCAGGGGATCTTCTCTGCCCAGGGATCGAACCTGTGTCTCCTGCATTGGCAGGTGGATTCTTTACCGCTGAGTCACCAGGGAAGCTCATGTCTCAACTGCACTATCTATATCCATGACCAAAATAACAATATCAACAGAAAAACATTGAAAACATTCTAAACACTAAAATAGCTTGAGAAGCAGGCTTGGCTTATTTCCTGATTGACATATCTTGACCTGTGTTGTGTCCTGTACCGTTTAGGGAAAATATTAGGCATGTGCTTGTACAAAGCCTGTTAGCCCATCCCACCCATTGTCAAAGGCATCTATGTCAACTTCCCATTTTACCGAAGAAACTGGAGGGTTTGCTTTAAGTCACTTACCTGGTTGTTAGTGGAGCCTAGACTTGAAGCAGGTCTTCTTACTGCCTATTTTTTGCACCTCCTGTGAGCAAAGGAGACCTCCCCAGTGAGAACACTCCCTGCCCCAGCTTTTGCAGGAGGCTATCGTACTGAATGGTAAGGTTATCTTGGCTGCATGTTCTTTGGAAAGATAGCAGGACTGAAATTACAGCTTGACTTCTTGTCTTGCTACATTTGTTACTCAGCCATGATGTGACTCTTTGTGCCAATAATAATTGTTATTGTTTATTGCTGTTGAGCAGAGAGATGCCTAAAAAATCCCATACCAGTGAGAACCCAGATGCTCTCACCCCCACAAACCACATGCATCTCTTGTGCAAGGCGCTTGGAGACCTTGGAACCAACTGCCTCACAGTGTGTGTGGGGGCGGGACAGCACTGGGCTCCATGTGGGTGAAGCTAATAGGGGCTGAGAGTTCATGGACTCATCCTCTGTCTTCCTTGTTACCTCTTTCCGCTGGCTACCCTTCCTCCCCTCTCCCCTTCACCCTTCCTCCCCTCTCCCCTTCACCCTTCC